>NC_072439.2:105028863-105332272 GCF_028878055.3 Symphalangus syndactylus
TGTGAAAATTCTTTCTGTTCTGTGCATTCAACTAACAGAGTTGAACCTTACTTTTGATTGAGCCGTTCTGAAACACTCTTTCTGTAGAAACTGCAATTGGACATGCTAAGCGCTAAGAGGCCTACATTGGGAAAAAGAATATCTTCAAATAAAAACTACACAGATGCATTCTGTGAAACTTATTTCTGATCTGTAATTTCAGTTAACAGAGATAAAACATATTTTTGATTGAGCAGTTATGAAACACTCTTTTTGTAGAAAATGCAAGTGGAGATTCGGAGCGCTAAGAGGGTACTAGTGGAAAAAGGAATGTCTTCAAATATAAACTACACAGAATCATTCGGTGAAACTTCTTTCTGATCTGTGCATTCAGCTAACAGAGTTAAACCATACTTTTGATTGAGCAGATCTGAACACTCTTTCTGTAGAAAATGCAACTGGACATTTGGAGCGCTAAGAGCGTAGTAGTGGAAAAAGGAATATATTCAAATATAAACTACACAGAAGCATTCTGTGAAACTTCTTTCTGATCTGAGCATTCAGCTAACAGAGTTAAACCATACTTTTGATTGAGCAGTTTTGAAACACTCTGTCTGTAGAAAATGCAACTGGACATTCGTAGCGCTAAGTGGGTAATAGTGGAAAAAAGAATATGTTCAAATATAAACTACACAGAAGCATTGTATGAAACTTCTTTCTGTTCTGTGCATTCAACTAACAGAGGTGAACCTGACTTTTGATTGAGCCTTTCTGAAACACTCTTTCTGTAGAAACTGCAATTGGACATTCTGAGCGCTAAGAGGCCTATATTGGGAAAAATAATATCTTCAAATAAAAACTACACAGAAGCATTGTGTGAAACTTATTTCTGATATGTTCATTAAGCAAACAGAGTTAAACCATACTTTTGATTGCGCAGTTCTGAACACTCTTTCTGTAGAAAATGCAAGTGGACATTCGGAGCGCTAAGAGGGTAATAGTGGAAAAAGGAATATATTCAAATATAAACTAAACAGAAGCATTCTGTGAAACTTCTTTCTGATCTGAGCATTCAGCTAACAGAGTTAAACCATACTTTTGATTGAGCAGTTTTGAAACACTCTGTCTGTAGAAAATGCAACTGGACATTCGTAGCACTAAGTGGGTAACAGTGGAAAAAAGAATATGTTCAAATATAAACTACACAGAAGCATTGTATGAAACTTCTTTCTGTTCTGTGCATTCAACTAACAGAGTTGAACCTTACTTTTGATTGAGCCGTTCTGAAACACTATTTCTGTAGAAACTGCAATTGGACATTCTGAGCGCTAAGAGGCCTATATTGGGAAAAAGAATGTCTACAAATAAAAACTACACAGAAGAATTGTGTCAAACTTCTTTCTGTTCTGTTTGTTCAACTAAAAGAGTTGAACCTTAGTTTTGATTGAGCCGTTCTGAAACACTCTTTCTGTAGAAAATGCAAGTGGCGATTCGGAGCGCTAAGAGGGTAATAGTGGAAAAAGGAATGTCTCCAAATATAAACTACACAGAATCATTCTGTGAAACTTCTTTCTGATCTGTGCATTCAGCTAACAGAGTTAAACCATACTTTTGATTGAGCAGATCTGAACACTCTTTCTGTAGAAAATGCAACTGGACATTTGGAGCGCTAAGAGAGTAGTAGTGGAAAAAGGAATATATTCAAATATAAACTACACAGAAGCATTCTGTGAAACTTCTTTCTGAATTGAGCATTCAGCTAACAGAGTTAAACCATACTTTTGATTGAGCAGTTTTGAAACACTCTGTCTGTAGAAAATGCAACTGGACATTCGTAGCGCTAAGTGGGAAATAGTGGAAAAAAGAATATGTTCAAATATAAACAACACAGAATCATTGTATGAAACTTCTTTCTGTTCTGTGCATTCAAGTAACAGAGTTGAACCTGACTTTTGATTGAGCCTTTCTGAAACACTCTTTCTGTAGAAACTGCAATTGGACATTCTGAGCGCTAAGAGGCCTCTATTGGGAAATATAATATCTTCAAATAAAAACTACACAGAAGCATTGTGTGAAACTTATTTCTGATATGTTCATTAAGCTAACAGAGTTAAACCATACTTTTGATGGCGCAGTTCTGAACACTCTTTCTGTAGAAAATGCAAGTGGACATTCGGAGCGCTAAGAGGGTAATAGTGGAAAAAGGAATATATTCAAATATAAACTACACAGTAGCATTCTGTGAAAATTCTTTCTGTTCTGTGCATTCAACTAACAGAGTTGAACCTTACTTTTGATTGAGCCGTTCTGAAACACTCTTTCTGTAGAAACTGCAATTGGACATGCTAAGCGCTAAGAGGCCTACATTGGGAAAAAGAATATCTTCAAATAAAAACTACACAGATGCATTCTGTGAAACTTATTTCTGATCTGTAAATTCAGTTAACAGAGATAAAACATATTTTTGATTGAGCAGTTATGAAACACTCGTTTTGTAGAAAATGCAAGTAGAGATTCGGAGCGCTAAGAGGGTAATAGTGGAAAAAGGAATGTCTTCAAATATAAACTACACAGAATCATTCGGTGAAACTTCTTTCTGATCTGTGCATTCAGCTAACAGAGTTAAACCATACTTTTGATTGAGCAGATCTGAACACTCTTTCTGTAGAAAATGCAACTGGACATTTGGAGCGCTAAGAGCGTAGTAGTGGAAAAAGTAATATCTTCAAATATAAACTACACAGAAGCATTCTGTGAAACTTCTTTCTGATCTGAGCATTCAGCTAACAGAGTTAAACCATACTTTTGATTGAGCAGTTTTGAAACACTCTGTCTGTAGAAAATGCAACTGGACATTCGTAGCGCTAAGTGGGTAATAGTGGAAAAAAGAATATGTTCAAATATAAACTACACAGAAGCATTGTATGAAACTTCTTTCTGTTCTGTGCATTCAACTAACATAGTTGAACCTTACTTTTGATTGAGCCGTTCTGAAACACTCTTTCTGTAGAAACTGCAATTGGACATTCTGAGCGCTAAGAGGCCTATTTTGGGAAAAAGAATGTCTACAAATAAAAACTACACAGAAGAATTGTGTGAAACTTCTTTCTGTTCTGTTTGTTCAACTAAAAGATTTGAACCTTAGTTTTGATTGAGCCGTTCTGAAACACTCTTTCTGTAGAAAATGCAAGTGGCGATTCGGAGCGCTAAGAGGGTAATAGTGGAAAAAGGAATGTCTCCAAATATAAACTACACAGAATCATTCTGTGAAACTTCTTTCTGATCTGTGCATTCAGCTAACAGAGTTAAACCATACTTTTGATTGAGCAGATCTGAACACTCTTTCTGTAGATAATGCAACTGGACATTTGGAGCGCTAAGAGAGTAGTAGTGGAAAAAGGAATATATTCAAATATAAACTACACAGAAGCATTCTGTGAAACTTCTTTCTGATCTGAGCATTCAGCTAACAGAGTTAAACCATACTTTTGATTGAGCAGTTTTGAAACACTCTGTCTGTAGAAAATGCAACTGGACATTCGTAGCGCTAAGTGGGAAATAGTGGAAAAAAGAATATGTTCAAATATAAACAACACAGAATCATTGTATGAAACTTCTTTCTGTTCTGTGCATTCAACTAACAGAGTTGAACCTGACTTTTGATTGAGCCTTTCTGAAACACTCTTTCTGTAGAAACTGCAATTGGACATTCTGAGCGCTAAGAGGCCTCTATTGGGAAATATAATATCTTCAAATAAAAACTACACAGAAGCATTGTGTGAAACTTATTTCTGATATGTTCATTAAGCTAACAGAGTTAAACCATACTTTTGATTGCGCAGTTCTGAACACTCTTTCTGTAGAAAATGCAAGTGGACATTCGGAGCGCTAAGAGGGTAATAGTGGAAAAAGGAATATATTCAAATATAAACTACACAGTAGCATTCTGTGAAAATTCTTTCTGTTCTGTGCATTCAACTAACAGAGTTGAACCTTACTTTTGATTGAGCCGTTCTGAAACACTCTTTCTGTAGAAACTGCAATTGGACATGCTAAGCGCTAAGAGGCCTACATTGGGAAAAAGAATATCTTCAAATAAAAACTACACAGATGCATTCTGTGAAACTTATTTCTGATCTGTAAATTCAGTTAACAGAGATAAAACATATTTTTGATTGAGCAGTTATGAAACACACTTTTTGTAGAAAATGCAAGTGGAGATTCGGAGCGCTAAGTGGGTAATAGTGGAAAAAGGAATGTCTTCAAATATAAACTACACAGAATCATTCGGTGAAATTTCTTTCTGATCTGTGCATTCAGCAAAGAGAGTTAAACCATACTTTTGATTGAGCAGATCTGAACACTCTTTCTGTAGAAAATGCAACTGGACATTTGGAGCGCTAAGAGCGTAGTAGTGGAAAAAGGAATATATTCAAATATAAACTACACAGAAGCATTCTGTGAAACTTCTTTCTGATCTGAGCATTCAGCTAACAGAGTTAAACCATACTTTTGATTGAGCAGTTTTGAAACACTCTGTCTGTAGAAAATGCAACTGGACATTCGTAGCGCTAAGTGGGTAATAGTGGAAAAAAGAATATGTTCAAATATAAACTACACAGAAGCATTGTATGAAACTTCTTTCTGTTCTGTGCATTCAACTAACAGAGTTGAACCTTACTTTTGATTGAGCCGTTCTGAAACACTCTTTCTGTAGAAACTGCAATTGGACATGCTAAGCGCTAAGAGGCCTACATTGGGAAAAAGAATATCTTCAAATAAAAACTACACAGATGCATTCTGTGAAACTTATTTCTGATCTGTAAATTCAGTTAACAGAGATAAAACATATTTTTGATTGAGCAGTTATGAAACACTCGTTTTGTAGAAAATGCAAGTAGAGATTCGGAGCGCTAAGAGGGTAATAGTGGAAAAAGGAATGTCTTCAAATATAAACTACACAGAATCATTCGGTGAAACTTCTTTCTGATCTGTGCATTCAGCTAACAGAGTTAAACCATACTTTTGATTGAGCAGATCTGAACACTCTTTCTGTAGAAAATGCAACTGGACATTTGGAGCGCTAAGAGCGTAGTAGTGGAAAAAGTAATATCTTCAAATATAAACTACACAGAAGCATTCTGTGAAACTTCTTTCTGATCTGAGCATTCAGCTAACAGAGTTAAACCATACTTTTGATTGAGCAGTTTTGAAACACTCTGTCTGTAGAAAATGCAACTGGACATTCGTAGCGCTAAGTGGGTAATAGTGGAAAAAAGAATATGTTCAAATATAAACTACACAGAAGCATTGTATGAAACTTCTTTCTGTTCTGTGCATTCAACTAACATAGTTGAACCTTACTTTTGATTGAGCCGTTCTGAAACACTCTTTCTGTAGAAACTGCAATTGGACATTCTGAGCGCTAAGAGGCCTATTTTGGGAAAAAGAATGTCTACAAATAAAAACTACACAGAAGAATTGTGTGAAACTTCTTTCTGTTCTGTTTGTTCAACTAAAAGATTTGAACCTTAGTTTTGATTGAGCCGTTCTGAAACACTCTTTCTGTAGAAAATGCAAGTGGCGATTCGGAGCGCTAAGAGGGTAATAGTGGAAAAAGGAATGTCTCCAAATATAAACTACACAGAATCATTCTGTGAAACTTCTTTCTGATCTGTGCATTCAGCTAACAGAGTTAAACCATACTTTTGATTGAGCAGATCTGAACACTCTTTCTGTAGAAAATGCAACTGGACATTTGGAGCGCTAAGAGAGTAGTAGTGGAAAAAGGAATATATTCAAATATAAACTACACAGAAGCATTCTGTGAAACTTCTTTCTGATCTGAGCATTCAGCTAACAGAGTTAAACCATACTTTTGATTGAGCAGTTTTGAAACACTCTGTCTGTAGAAAATGCAACTGGACTTTCGTAGCGCTAAGTGGGAAATAGTGGAAAAAAGAATATGTTCAAATATAAACAACACAGAATCATTGTATGAAACTTCTTTCTGTTCTGTGCATTCAACTAACAGAGTTGAACCTGACTTTTGATTGAGCCTTTCTGAAACACTCTTTCTGTAGAAACTGCAATTGGACATTCTGAGCGCTAAGAGGCCTCTATTGGGAAATATAATATCTTCAAATAAAAACTACACAGAAGCATTGTGTGAAACTTATTTCTGATATGTTCATTAAGCTAACAGAGTTAAACCATACTTTTGATTGCGCAGTTCTGAACACTCTTTCTGTAGAAAATGCAAGTGGACATTCGGAGCGCTAAGAGGGTAATAGTGGAAAAAGGAATATATTCAAATATAAACTACACAGTAGCATTCTGTGAAAATTCTTTCTGTTCTGTGCATTCAACTAACAGAGTTGAACCTTACTTTTGATTGAGCCGTTCTGAAACACTCTTTCTGTAGAAACTGCAATTGGACATGCTAAGCGCTAAGAGGCCTACATTGGGAAAAAGAATATCTTCAAATAAAAACTACACAGATGCATTCTGTGAAACTTATTTCTGATCTGTAAATTCAGTTAACAGAGATAAAACATATTTTTGATTGAGCAGTTATGAAACACACTTTTTGTAGAAAATGCAAGTGGAGATTCGGAGCGCTAAGTGGGTAATAGTGGAAAAAGGAATGTCTTCAAATATAAACTACACAGAATCATTCGGTGAAATTTCTTTCTGATCTGTGCATTCAGCAAAGAGAGTTAAACCATACTTTTGATTGAGCAGATCTGAACACTCTTTCTGTAGAAAATGCAACTGGACATTTGGAGCGCTAAGAGCGTAGTAGTGGAAAAAGGAATATATTCAAATATAAACTACACAGAAGCATTCTGTGAAACTTCTTTCTGATCTGAGCATTCAGCTAACAGAGTTAAACCATACTTTTGATTGAGCAGTTTTGAAACACTCTGTCTGTAGAAAATGCAACTGGACATTCGTAGCGCTAAGTGGGTAATAGTGGAAAAAAGAATATGTTCAAATATAAACTACACAGAAGCATTGTATGAAACTTCTTTCTGTTCTGTGCATTCAACTAACAGAGTTGAACCTTACTTTTGATTGAGCCGTTCTGAAACACTGTTTCTGTAGAAACTGCAATTGGACATTCTGAGCGCTAGGAGGCCTATATTGGGAAAATTAATGTCTACAAATAAAAAATACAGAGAAACATTGTGTGAAACTTCTTTCTGTTCTGTTTGTTCAAATAAAAGAGTTGAACCTTAGTTTTGATTGAGCCGTTCTGAAACACTCTTTCTGTAGAAAATGCAAGTGGAGATTCGGAGCAGTAAGAGGGTAATAGTGGAAAAAGGAATGTCTCCAAATATAAACTACACAGAATCATTCTGTGATACTTCTTTCTGATCTGTGCATTCAGCTAAAAGTGTTAAACCATACTTTTGATTGAGCAGATCTGAACACTCTTTCTGTAGAAAATGCAACTGGACATTTGGAGCGCTAAGAGATTAGTAGTGGAAAAAGGAATATATTCAAATATAAACTACACAGAAGCATTCTGTGAAACTTCTTTCTGATCTGAGCATTCAGCTAACAGAGTTAAACCATACTTTTGATTGAGCAGTTTTGAAACACTCTGTCTGTAGAAAATGCAACTGGACATTCGTAGCGCTAAGTGGGTAATAGTGGAAAAAAGAATATGTTCAAATATAAACTACACAGAAGCATTGTATGAAACTTCTTTCTGTTCTGTGCATTCAACTAACAGAGGTGAACCTGACTATTCATTGAGCCTTTCTGAAACACTCTTTCTGTAGAAACTGCAATTGGACATTCTGAGCGCGAAGAGGCCTCTATTGGGAAAAATAATATCTTCAAATAAAAACTACACAGAAACATTGTGTGAAACTTATTTCTGATATGTTCATTAAGCTAACAGAGTTAAACCATACTTTTGATTGCGCAGTTCTGAACACTCTTTCTGTAGAAAATGCAAGTGGACATTCGGAGCGCTAAGACGGTAATAGTGGAAAAAGGAATATATTCAAATATAAACTACACAGTAGCATTCTGTGAAAATTCTTTCTGTTCTGTGCATTCAACTAACAGAGTTGAACCTTACTTTTGATTGAGCCGTTCTGAAACACTCTTTCTGTAGAAACTGCAATTGGACATGCTAAGCGCTAAGAGGCCTACATTGGGAAAAAGAATATCTTCAAATAAAAACTACACAGATGCATTCTGTGAAACTTATTTCTGATCTGTAAATTCAGTTAACAGAGATAAAACATATTTTTGATTGAGCAGTTATGAAACACTCTTTCTGTAGAAAATGCAAGTGGAGATTCGGAGCGCTAAGAGGGTAATAGTGGAAAAAGGAATGTCTCCAAATATAAACTACACAGAATCATTCTGTGAAACTTCTTTCTGATCTGTGCATTCAGCTAACAGTGTTAAACCATACTTTTGATTGAGCAGATCTGAACACTCTTTCTGTAGAAAATGCAACTGGACATTTGGAGCGCTAAGAGAGTAGTAGTGGAAAAAGGAATATATTCAAATATAAACTACACAGAAGCATTCTGTGAAACTTCTTTCTGATCTGAGCATTCAGCTAACAGAGTTAAACCATACTTTTGATTGAGCAGTTTTGAAACACTCTGTCTGTAGAAAATGCAACTGGACATTCGTAGCGCTAAGTGGGTAATAGTGGAAAAAAGAATATGTTCAAATATAAACTACACAGAAGCATTGTATGAAACTTCTTTCTGTTCTGTGCATTCAACTAACAGAGTTGAACCTTACTTTTGATTGAGACTTTCTGAAACACTCTTTCTGTAGAAACTGCAATTGGACATTCTGAGCGCTAAGAGGCCTCTATTGGGAAAAATAATATCTTCAAATAAAAACTACACAGAAGCATTGTGTGAAACTTATTTCTGATATGTTCATTAAGCAAACAGAGTTAAACCATACTTTTGATTGCGCAGTTCTGAACACTCTTTCTGTAGAAAATGCAAGTGGACATTCGGAGCGCTAAGAGGGTAATAGTGGAAAAAGGAATATATTCAAATATAAACTACACAGTAACATTCTGTGAAAATTCTTTCTGTTCTGTGCATTCAACTAACAGAGTTGAACCTTACTTTTGATTGAGCCGTTCTGAAACACACTTTCTGTAGAAACTGCAATTGGACATGCTAAGCGCTAAGAGGCCTACATTGGGAAAAAGAATATCTTCAAATAAAAACTACACAGATGCATTCTGTGAAACTTATTTCTGATCTGTAAATTCAGTTAACAGAGATAAAACATATTTTTGATTGAGCAGTTATGAAACACTCTTTTTGTAGAAAATGCAAGTGGAGATTCGGAGCGCTAAGAGGGTAATAGTGGAAAAAGGAATGTCGTCAAATATAAACTACACAGAATCATTCGGTAAAACTTCTTTCTGATCTGTGCATTCAGCTAACAGAGTTAAACCATACTTTTGATTGAGCAGATCTGAACACTCTTTCTGTAGAAAATGCAACTGGACATTTGGAGCGCTAAGAGCGTAGTAGTGGAAAAAGGAATATATTCAAATATAAACTACACAGAAGCATTCTGTGAAACTTCTTTCTGATATGAGAATTCAGCTAACAGAGTTAAACCATACTTTTGATTGAGCAGTTTTGAAACACTCTGTCTGTAGAAAATGCAACTGGACATTCGTAGCGCTAAGTGGGTAATAGTGGAAAAAAGAATATGTTCAAATATAAACTACACAGAAGCATTGTATGAAACTTCTTTCTGTTCTGTGCATTCAACTAACAGAGTTGAACCTTACTTTTGATTGAGCCGTTCTGAAACACTCTTTCTGTAGAAACTGCAATTGGACATTCTGAGCGCTAAGAGGCCTATATTGGGAAAAAGAATGTCTACAAATAAAAACTACATAGAAGAATTGTGTGAAACTTCTTTCTGTTCTGTTTGTTCAACTAAAAGAGTTGAACCTTAGTTTTGATTGAGCCGTTCTGAAACACTCTTTCTGTAGAAAATGCAAGTGGAGATTCGGAGCGCTAAGAGGGTAATAGTGGAAAAAGGAATGTCTCCAAATATAAACTACACAGAATCATTCTGTGAAACTTCTTTCTGATCTGTGCATTCAGCTAACAGAGTTAAACCATACTTTTGATTGAGCAGATCTGAACAGTCTTTCTGTAGAAAATGCAACTGGACATTTGGAGCGCTAAGAGAGTAGTAGTGGAAAAAGGAATATATTCAAATATAAACTACACAGAAGCATTCTGTGAAACTTCTTTCTGTTCTGAGCATTCAGCTAACAGAGTTAAACCATACTTTTGATTGAGCAGTTTTGAAACACTCTGTCTGTAGTAAATGGAACTGGACATTCGTAGCGCTAAGTGGGTAATAGTGGAAAAAAGAATATGTTCAAATATAAACTACACAGAAGCATTGTATGAAACTTCTTTCTGTTCTGTGCATTCAACTAACAGAGTTGAACCTTACTTTTGATTGAGCTTTTCTGAAACACCCTTTGTGTAGAAACTGCAATTGGACATTCTGAGCGCTAAGAGGCCTCTATTGGGAAATATAATATCTTCAAATAAAAACTACACAGAAACATTGTGTGAAACTTCTTTCTGATCTGTGCATTCAGCTAACAGAGTTAAACCATACTTTTGATTGAGCAGATCTGAACACTCTTTCTGTAGAAAATGCAACTGGACATTTGGAGCGCTAAGAGCGTAGTAGTGGAAAAAGTAATATCTTCAAATATAAACTACACAGAAGCATTCTGTGAAACTTCTTTCTGATCTGAACATTCAGCTAACAGAGTTAAACCATACTTTTGATTGAGCAGTTTTGAAACACTCTGTCTGTAGAAAATGCAACTGGACATTCGTAGCGCTAAGTGGGTAATAGTGGAAAAAAGAATATGTTCAAATATAAACTACACAGAAGCATTGTATGAAACTTCTTTCTGTTCTGTGCATTCAACTAACATAGTTGAACCTTACTTTTGATTGAGCCGTTCTGAAACACTCTTTCTGTAGAAACTGCAATTGGACATTCTGAGCGCTAAGAGGCCTATTTTGGGAAAAAGAATGTCTACAAATAAAAACTACACAGAAGAATTGTGTGAAACTTCTTTCTGTTCTGTTTGTTCAACTAAAAGAGTTGAACCTTAGTTTTGATTGAGCCGTTCTGAAACACTCTTTCTGTAGAAAATGCAAGTGGCGATTCGGAGCGCTAAGAGGGTAATAGTGGAAAAAGGAATGTCTCCAAATATAAACTACACAGAATCATTCTGTGAAACTTCTTTCTGATCTGTGCATTCAGCTAACAGAGTTAAACCATACTTTTGATTGAGCAGATCTGAACACTCTTTCTGTAGAAAATGCAACTGGACATTTGGAGCGCTAAGAGAGTAGTAGTGGAAAAAGGAATATATTCAAATATAAACTACACAGAAGCATTCTGTGAAACTTCTTTCTGATCTGAGCATTCAGCTAACAGAGTTAAACCATACTTTTGATTGAGCAGTTTTGAAACACTCTGTCTGTAGAAAATGCAAGTGGACATTCGTAGCGCTAAGTGGGAAATAGTGGAAAAAAGAATATGTTCAAATATAAACAACACAGAATCATTGTATGAAACTTCTTTCTGTTCTGTGCATTCAACTAACAGAGTTGAACCTGACTTTTGATTGAGCCTTTCTGAAACACGCTTTCTGTAGAAACTGCAATTGGACATTCTGAGCGCTAAGAGGCCTCTATTGGGAAATATAATATCTTCAAATAAAAACTACACAGAAGCATTGTGTGAAACTTATTTCTGATATGTTCATTAAGCTAACAGAGTTAAACCATACTTTTGATTGCGCAGTTCTGAACACTCTTTCTGTAGAAAATGCAAGTGGACATTCGGAGCGCTAAGAGGGTAATAGTGGAAAAAGGAATATATTCAAATATAAACTACACAGTAGCATTCTGTGAAAATTCTTTCTGTTCTGTGCATTCAACTAACAGAGTTGAACCTTACTTTTGATTGAGCCGTTCTGAAACACTCTTTCTGTAGAAACTGCAATTGGACATGCTAAGCGCTAAGAGGCCTACATTGGGAAAAAGAATATCTTCAAATAAAAACTACACAGATGCATTCTGTGAAACTTATTTCTGATCTGTAAATTCAGTTAACAGAGATAAAACATATTTTTGATTGAGCAGTTATGAAACACTCTTTTTGTAGAAAATGCAAGTGGAGATTCGGAGCGCTAAGGGGGTAATAGTGGAAAAAGGAATGTCTTCAAATATAAAATACACAGAATCATTCGGTGAAATTTCTTTCTGATCTGTGCATTCAGCTAAGAGAGTTAAACCATACTTTTGATTGAGCAGATCTGAACACTCTTTCTGTAGAAAATGCAACTGGACATTTGGAGCGCTAAGAGCGTAGTAGTGGAAAAAGGAATATATTCAAATATAAACTACACAGAAGCATTCTGTGAAACTTCTTTCTGATATGAGAATTCAGCTAACAGAGTTAAACCATACTTTTGATTGAGCAGTTTTGAAACACTCTGTCTGTAGAAAATGCAACTGGACATTCGTAGCGCTAAGTGGGTAATAGTGGAAAAAAGAATATGTTCAAATATAAACTACACAGAAGCATTGTATGAAACTTCTTTCTGTTCTGTGCATTCAACTAACAGAGTTGAACCTTACTTTTGATTGAGCCGTTCTGAAACACTCTTTCTGTAGAAACTGCAATTGGACATTCTGAGCGCTAAGAGGCCTATATTGGGAAAAAGAATGTCTACAAATAAAAACTACACAGAAGAATTGTGTGAAACTTCTTTCTGTTCTGTTTGTTCAACTAAAAGAGTTGAACCTTAGTTTTGATTGAGCCGTTCTGAAACACTCTTTCTGTAGAAAATGCAAGTGGAGATTCGGAGCGCTAAGAGGGTAATAGTGGAAAAAGGAATGTCTCCAAATATAAACTACACAGAATCATTCTGTGAAACTTCTTTCTGATCTGTGCATTCAGCTAACAGAGTTAAACCATACTTTTGATTGAGCAGATCTGAACAGTCTTTCTGTAGAAAATGCAACTGGACATTTGGAGCGCTAAGAGAGTAGTAGTGGAAAAAGGAATATATTCAAATATAAACTACACAGAAGCATTCTGCGAAACTTCTTTCTGTTCTGAGCATTCAGCTAACAGAGTTAAACCATACTTTTGATTGAGCAGTTTTGAAACACTCTGTCTGTAGAAAATGCAACTGGACATTCGTAGCGCTAAGTGGGTAATAGTGGAAAAAAGAATATGTTCAAATATAAACTACACAGAAGCATTGTATGAAACTTCTTTCTGTTCTGTGCATTCAACTAACAGAGTTGAACCTTACTTTTGATTGAGCTTTTCTGAAACACCCTTTGTGTAGAAACTGCAATTGGACATTCTGAGCGCTAAGAGGCCTCTATTGGGAAATATAATATCTTCAAATAAAAACTACACAGAAACATTGTGTGAAACTTCTTTCTGATCTGTGCATTCAGCTAACAGAGTTAAACCATACTTTTGATTGAGCAGATCTGAACACTCTTTCTGTAGAAAATGCAACTGGACATTTGGAGCGCTAAGAGCGTAGTAGTGGAAAAAGAAATATCTTCAAATATAAACTACACAGAAGCATTCTGTGAAACTTCTTTCTGATCTGAACATTCAGCTAACAGAGTTAAACCATACTTTTGATTGAGCAGTTTTGAAACACTCTGTCTGTAGAAAATGCAACTGGACATTCGTAGCGCTAAGTGGGTAATAGTGGAAAAAAGAATATGTTCAAATATAAACTACACAGAAGCATTGTATGAAACTTCTTTCTGTTCTGTGCATTCAACTAACATAGTTGAACCTTACTTTTGATTGAGCCGTTCTGAAACACTCTTTCTGTAGAAACTGCAATTGGACATTCTGAGCGCTAAGAGGCCTATTTTGGGAAAAAGAATGTCTACAAATAAAAACTACACAGAAGAATTGTGTGAAACTTCTTTCTGTTCTGTTTGTTCAACTAAAAGAGTTGAACCTTAGTTTTGATTGAGCCGTTCTGAAACACTCTTTCTGTAGAAAATGCAAGTGGCGATTCGGAGCGCTAAGAGGGTAATAGTGGAAAAAGGAATGTCTCCAAATATAAACTACACAGAATCATTCTGTGAAACTTCTTTCTGATCTGTGCATTCAGCTAACAGAGTTAAACCATACTTTTGATTGAGCAGATCTGAACACTCTTTCT
Source organism: Symphalangus syndactylus (assembly GCF_028878055.3). Lineage (NCBI taxonomy): Eukaryota > Metazoa > Chordata > Mammalia > Primates > Hylobatidae > Symphalangus > Symphalangus syndactylus. Next base: position 105,043,115 of record NC_072439.2, read on the forward strand.
GTAGAAAATGCAACTGGACATTTGGAGCGCTAAGAGAGTAGTAGTGGAAAAAGGAATATATTCAAATATAAACTACACAGAAGCATTCTGTGAAACTTCTTTCTGATCTGAGCATTCAGCTAACAGAGTTAAACCATACTTTTGATTGAGCAGTTTTGAAACACTCTGTCTGTAGAAAATGCAACTGGACATTCGTAGCGCTAAGTGGGAAATAGTGGAAAAAAGAATATGTTCAAATATAAACAACACAGAATCATTGGATGAAACTTCTTTCTGTTCTGTGCATTCAACTAACAGAGTTGAACCTGACTTTTGATTGAGCCTTTCTGAAACACGCTTTCTGTAGAAACTGCAATTGGACATTCTGAGCGCTAAGAGGCCTCTATTGGGAAATATAATATCTTCAAATAAAAACTACACAGAAGCATTGTGTGAAACTTATTTCTGATATGTTCATTAAGCTAACAGAGTTAAAGCATACTTTTGATTGCGCAGTTCTGAACACTCTTTCTGTAGAAAATGCAAGTGGACATTCGGAGCGCTAAGAGGGTAATAGTGGAAAAAGGAATATATTCAAATATAAACTACACAGTAGCATTCTGTGAAAATCCTTTCTGTTCTGTGCATTCAACTAACAGAGTTGAACCTTACTTTTGATTGAGCCGTTCTGAAACACTCTTTCTGTAGAAACTGCAATTGGACATGCTAAGCGCTAAGAGGCCTACATTGGGAAAAAGAATATCTTCAAATAAAAACTACACAGATGCATTCTGTGAAACTTATTTCTGATCTGTAAATTCAGTTAACAGAGATAAAACATATTTTTGATTGAGCAGTTATGAAACACTCTTTTTGTAGAAAATGCAAGTGGAGATTCGGAGCGCTAAGGGGGTAATAGTGGAAAAAGGAATGTCTTCAAATATAAACTACACAGAATCATTCGGTGAAATTTCTTTCTGATCTGTGCATTCAGCTAAGAGAGTTAAACCATACTTTTGATTGAGCAGATCTGAACACTCTTTCTGTAGAAAATGCAACTGGACATTTGGAGCGCTAAGAGCGTAGTAGTGGAAAAAGGAATATATTCAAATATAAACTACACAGAAGCATTCTGTGAAACTTCTTTCTGATCTGAGCATTCAGCTAACAGAGTTAAACCATACATTTGATTGAGCAGTTTTGAAACACTCTGTCTGTAGAAAATGCAACTGGACATTCGTAGCGCTAAGTGGGTAATAGTGGAAAAAAGAATATGTTCAAATATAAACTACACAGAAACATTGTATGAAACTTCTTTCTGTTCTGTGCATTCAACTAACAGAGTTGAACCTTACTTTTGATTGAGCCGTTCTGAAACACTCTTTCTGTAGAAACTGCAATTGGACATTCTGAGCGCTAGGAGGCCTATATTGGGAAAAATAATGTCTACAAATAAAAACTACAGAGAAAAATTGTGTGAAACTTCTTTCTGTTCTGTTTGTTCAACTAAAAGAGTTGAACCTTAGTTTTGATTGAGCCGTTCTGAAACACTCTTTCTGTAGAAAATGCAAGTGGAGATTCGGAGCAGTAAGAGGGTAATAGTGGAAAAAGGAATGTCTCCAAATATAAACTACACAGAATCATTCTGTGATACTTCTTTCTGATCTGTGCATTCAGCTAACAGAGTTAAACCATACTTTTGATTGAGCAGATCTGAACACTCTTTCTGTAGAAAATGCAACTGGACATTTGGAGCGCTAAGAGATTAGTAGTGGAAAAAGGAATATATTCAAATATAAACTACACAGAAGCATTCTGTGAAACTTCTTTCTGATCTGAGCATTCAGCTAACAGAGTTAAACCATACTTTTGATTGAGCAGTTTTGAAACACTCTGTCTGTAGAAAATGCAACTGAACATTCGTAGCGCTAAGTGGGTAATAGTGGAAAAAAGAATATGTTCAAATATAAACTACACAGAAGCATTGTATGAAACTTCTTTCTGTTCTGTGCATTCAACTAACAGAGGTGAACCTGACTTTTGATTGAGCCTTTCTGAAACACTCTTTCTGTAGAAACTGCAATTGGACATTCTGAGCGCGAAGAGGCCTCTATTGGGAAAAATAATATCTTCAAATAAAAACTACACAGAAACATTGTGTGAAACTTATTTCTGATATGTTCATTAAGCTAACAGAGTTAAACCATACTTTTGATTGCGCAGTTCTGAACACTCTTTCTGTAGAAAATGCAAGTGGACAATCGGAGCGCTAAGACGGTAATAGTGGAAAAAGGAATATATTAAAATATAAACTACACAGTAGCATTCTGTGAAAATTCTTTCTGTTCTGTGCATTCAACTAAGAGAGTTGAACCTTACTTTTGATTGAGCCGTTCTGAAACACTCTTTCTGTAGAAACTGCAATTGGACATGCTAAGCGCTAAGAGGCCTACATTGGGAAAAAGAATATCTTCAAATAAAAACTACACAGATGCATTCTGTGAAACTTATTTCTGATCTGTAAATTCAGTTAACAGAGATAAAACATATTTTTGATTGAGCAGTTATGAAACACTCTTTTTGTAGAAAATGCAAGTGGAGATTCGGAGCGCTAAGGGGGTAATAGTGGAAAAAGGAATGTCTTCAAATATAAACTACACAGAATCATTCGGTGAAATTTCTTTCTGATCTGTGCATTCAGCTAAGAGAGTTAAACCATACTTTTGATTGAGCAGATCTGAACACTCTTTCTGTAGAAAATGCAACTGGACATTTGGAGCGCTAAGAGCGTAGTAGTGGAAAAAGGAATATATTCAAATATAAACTACCCAGAAGCATTCTGTGAAACTTCTTTCTGATCTGAGCATTCAGCTAACAGAGTTAAACCATACTTTTGATTGAGCAGTTTTGAAACACTCTGTCTGTAGAAAATGCAACTGGACATTCGTAGCGCTAAGTGGGTAATAGTGGAAAAAAGAATATGTTCAAATATAAACTACACAGAAGCATTGTATGAAACTTCTTTCTGTTCTGTGCATTCAACTAACAGAGTTGAACCTTACTTTTGATTGAGCCGTTCTGAAACACTCTTTCTGTAGAAACTGCAATTGGACATTCTGAGCGCTAAGAGGCCTATATTGGGAAAAATAATATCTTCAAATAAAAACTACACAGAAGCATTGTGTGAAACTTATTTCTGATATGTTCATTAAGCTAACAGAGTTAAACCATACTTTTGATTGCGCAGTTCTGAACACTCTTTCTGTAGGAAATGCAAGTGGACATTCGGAGCGCTAAGAGGGTAATAGTGGAAAAAGGAATATATTCAAATATAAACTACACAGTAGCATTCTGTGAAAATTCTTTCTGTTCTGTGCATTCAACTAACAGAGTTGAACCTTACTTTTGATTGAGCCGTTCTGAAACACTCTTTCTGTAGAAACTGCAATTGGACATGCTAAGCGCTAAGAGGCCTACATTGGGAAAAAGAATATCTTCAAATACAAACTACACAGATGCATTCTGTGAAACTTATTTCTGATCTGTAAATTCAGTTAACAGAGATAAAACATATTTTTGATTGAGCAGTTATGAAACACTCTTTTTGTAGAAAATGCAAGTGGAGATTCGGAGCGCTAAGAGGGTAATGGTGGAAAAAGGAATGTCTTCAAATATAAACTACACAGAATCATTCGGTGAAACTTCTTTCTGATCTGTGCATTCAGCTAACAGAGTTAAACCATACTTTTGATTGAGCAGATCTGAACACTCTTTCTGTAGAAAATGCAACTGGACATTTGGAGCGCTAAGAGCGTAGTAGTGGAAAAAGGAATATCTTCAAATATAAACTACATAGAAGCATTCTGTGAAACTTCTTTCTGATCTGAGCATTCAGCTAACAGAGTTAAACCATACTTTTGATTGAGCAGTTTTGAAACACTCTGTCTGTAGAAAATGCAACTGGACATTCGTAGCAGTAAGTGGGTAACAGTGGAAAAAAGAATATGTTCAAATATAAACTACACAGAAGCATTGTATGAAACTTCTTTCTGTTCTGTGCATTCAACTAACAGAGTTGAACCTTACTTTTGATTGAGCCGTTCTGAAACACTATTTCTGTAGAAACTGCAATTGGACATTCTGAGCGCTAAGAGGCCTATATTGGGAAAAAGAATGTCTACAAATAAAAACTACACAGAAGAATTGTGTCAAACTTCTTTCTGTTCTGTTTGTTCAACTAAAAGAGTTGAACCTTAGTTTTGATTGAGCCGTTCTGAAACACTCTTTCTGTAGAAAATGCAAGTGGCGATTCGGAGCGCTAAGAGGGTAATAGTGGAAAAAGGAATGTCTCCAAATATAAACTACACAGAATCATTCTGTGAAACTTCTTTCTGATCTGTGCATTCAGCTAACAGAGTTAAACCATACTTTTGATTGAGCAGATCTGAACACTCTTTCTGTAGAAAATGCAACTGGACATTTGGAGCGCTAAGAGAGTAGTAGTGGAAAAAGGAATATATTCAAATATAAACTACACAGAAGCATTCTGTGAAACTTCTTTCTGAATTGAGCATTCAGCTAACAGAGTTAAACCATACTTTTGATTGAGCAGTTTTGAAACACTCTGTCTGTAGAAAATGCAACTGGACATTCGTAGCGCTAAGTGGGAAATAGTGGAAAAAAGAATATGTTCAAATATAAACAACACAGAATCATTGTATGAAACTTCTTTCTGTTCTGTGCATTCAAGTAACAGAGTTGAACCTGACTTTTGATTGAGCCTTTCTGAAACACTCTTTCTGTAGAAACTGCAATTGGACATTCTGAGCGCTAAGAGGCCTCTATTGGGAAATATAATATCTTCAAATAAAAACTACACAGAAGCATTGTGTGAAACTTATTTCTGATATGTTCATTAAGCTAACAGAGTTAAACCATACTTTTGATGGCGCAGTTCTGAACACTCTTTCTGTAGAAAATGCAATTGGACATTCGGAGCGCTAAGAGGGTAATAGTGGAAAAAGGAATATATTCAAATATAAACTACACAGTAGCATTCTGTGAAAATCCTTTCTGTTCTGTGCATTCAACTAACAGAGTTGAACCTTACTTTTGATTGAGCCGTTCTGAAACACTCTTTCTGTAGAAACTGCAATTGGACATGCTAAGCGCTAAGAGGCCTACATTGGGAAAAAGAATATCTTCAAATAAAAACTACACAGATGCATTCTGTGAAACTTATTTCTGATCTGTAAATTCAGTTAACAGAGATAAAACATATTTTTGATTGAGCAGTTATGAAACACTCTTTTTGTAGAAAATGCAAGTAGAGATTCGGAGCGCTAAGAGGGTAATAGTGGAAAAAGGAATGTCTTCAAATATAAACTACACAGAATCATTCGGTGAAACTTCTTTCTGATCTGTGCATTCAGCTAACAGAGTTAAACCATACTTTTGATTGAGCAGATCTGAACACTCTTTCTGTAGAAAATGCAACTGGACATTTGGAGCGCTAAGAGCGTAGTAGTGGAAAAAGTAATATCTTCAAATATAAACTACACAGAAGCATTCTGTGAAACTTCTTTCTGATCTGAGCATTCAGCTAACAGAGTTAAACCATACTTTTGATTGAGCAGTTTTGAAACACTCTGTCTGTAGAAAATGCAACTGGACATTCGTAGCGCTAAGTGGGTAATAGTGGAAAAAAGAATATGTTCAAATATAAACTACACAGAAGCATTGTATGAAACTTCTTTCTGTTCTGTGCATTCAACTAACATAGTTGAACCTTACTTTTGATTGAGCCGTTCTGAAACACTCTTTCTGTAGAAACTGCAATTGGACATTCTGAGCGCTAAGAGGCCTATTTTGGGAAAAAGAATGTCTACAAATAAAAACTACACAGAAGAATTGTGTGAAACTTCTTTCTGTTCTGTTTGTTCAACTAAAAGAGTTGAACCTTAGTTTTGATTGAGCCGTTCTGAAACACTCTTTCTGTAGAAAATGCAAGTGGCGATTCGGAGCGCTAAGAGGGTAATAGTTGAAAAAGGAATGTCTCCAAATATAAACTACACAGAATCATTCTGTGAAACTTCTTTCTGATCTGTGCATTCAGCTAACAGAGTTAAACCATACTTTTGATTGAGCAGATCTGAACACTCTTTCTGTAGAAAATGCAACTGGACATTTGGAGCGCTAAGAGAGTAGTAGTGGAAAAAGGAATATATTCAAATATAAACTACACAGAAGCATTCTGTGAAACTTCTTTCTGATCTGAGCATTCAGCTAACAGAGTTAAACCATACTTTTGATTGAGCAGTTTTGAAACACTCTGTCTGTAGAAAATGCAACTGGACATTCGTAGCGCTAAGTGGGAAATAGTGGAAAAAAGAATATGTTCAAATATAAACAACACAGAATCATTGTATGAAACTTCTTTCTGTTCTGTGCATTCAACTAACAGAGTTGAACCTGACTTTTGATTGAGCCTTTCTGAAACACTCTTTCTGTAGAAACTGCAATTGGACATTCTGAGCGCTAAGAGGCCTCTATTGGGAAATATAATATCTTCAAATAAAAACTACACAGAAGCATTGTGTGAAACTTATTTCTGATATGTTCATTAAGCTAACAGAGTTAAACCATACTTTTGATTGCGCAGTTCTGAACACTCTTTCTGTAGAAAATGCAAGTGGACATTCGGAGCGCTAAGAGGGTAATAGTGGAAAAAGGAATATATTCAAATATAAACTACACAGTAGCATTCTGTGAAAATTCTTTCTGTTCTGTGCATTCAACTAACAGAGTTGAACCTTACTTTTGATTGAGCCGTTCTGAAACACTCTTTCTGTAGAAACTGCAATTGGACATGCTAAGCGCTAAGAGGCCTACATTGGGAAAAAGAATATCTTCAAATAAAAACTACACAGATGCATTCTGTGAAACTTATTTCTGATCTGTAAATTCAGTTAACAGAGATAAAACATATTTTTGATTGAGCAGTTATGAAACACTCTTTTTGTAGAAAATGCAAGTGGAGATTCGGAGCGCTAAGGGGGTAATAGTGGAAAAAGGAATGTCTTCAAATATAAACTACACAGAATCATTCGGTGAAATTTCTTTCTGATCTGTGCATTCAGCTAAGAGAGTTAAACCATACTTTTGATTGAGCAGATCTGAACACTCTTTCTGTAGAAAATGCAACTGGACATTTGGAGCGCTAAGAGCGTAGTAGTGGAAAAAGGAATATATTCAAATATAAACTACACAGAAGCATTCTGTGAAACTTCTTTCTGATCTGAGCATTCAGCTAACAGAGTTAAACCATACTTTTGATTGAGCAGTTTTGAAACACTCTGTCTGTAGAAAATGCAACTGGACATTCGTAGCGCTAAGTGGGTAATAGTGGAAAAAAGAATATGTTCAAATATAAACTACACAGAAGCATTGTATGAAACTTCTTTCTGTTCTGTGCATTCAACTAACAGAGTTGAACCTTACTTTTGATTGAGCCGTTCTGAAACACTCTTTCTGTAGAAACTGCAATTGGACATTCTGAGCGCTAGGAGGCCTATGTTGGGAAAAATAATGTCTACAAATAAAAACTACAGAGAAAAATTGTGTGAAACTTCTTTCTGTTCTGTTTGTTCAACTAAAAGAGTTGAACCTTAGTTTTGATTGAGCCGTTCTGAAACACTCTTTCTGTAGAAAATGCAAGTGGAGATTCCGAGCAGTAAGAGGGTAATAGTGGAAAAAGGAATGTCTCCAAATATAAACTACACAGAATCATTCTGTGATACTTCTTTCTGATCTGTGCATTCAGCTAACAGAGTTAAACCATACTTTTGATTGAGCAGATCTGAACACTCTTTCTGTAGAAAATGCAACTGGACATTTGGAGCGCTAAGAGATTAGTAGTGGAAAAAGGAATATATTCAAATATAAACTACACAGAAGCATTCTGTGAAACTTCTTTCTGATCTGAGCATTCAGCTAACAGAGTTAAACCATACTTTTGATTGAGCAGTTTTGAAACACTCTGTCTGTAGAAAATGCAACTGGACATTCGTAGCGCTAAGTGGGTAATAGTGGAAAAAAGAATATGTTCAAATATAAACTACACAGAAGCATTGTATGAAACTTCTTTCTGTTCTGTGCATTCAACTAACAGAGGTGAACCTGACTTTTGATTGAGCCTTTCTGAAACACTCTTTCTGTAGAAACTGCAATTGGACATTCTGAGCGCGAAGAGGCCTCTATTGGGAAAAATAATATCTTCAAATAAAAACTACACAGAAACATTGTGTGAAACTTATTTCTGATATGTTCATTAAGCTAACAGAGTTAAACCATACTTTTGATTGCGCAGTTCTGAACACTCTTTCTGTAGAAAATGCAAGTGGACAATCGGAGCGCTAAGACGGTAATAGTGGAAAAAGGAATATATTCAAATATAAACTACACAGTAGCATTCTGTGAAAATTCTTTCTGTTCTGTGCATTCAACTAACAGAGTTGAACCTTACTTTTGATTGAGCCGTTCTGAAACACTCTTTCTGTAGAAACTGCAATTGGACATGCTAAGAGCTAAGAGGCCTACATTGGGAAAAAGAATATCTTCAAATAAAAACTACACAGATGCATTCTGTGAAACTTATTTCTGATCTGTAAATTCAGTTAACAGAGATAAAACATATTTTTGATTGAGCAGTTATGAAACACTCTTTTTGTAGAAAATGCAAGTGGAGATTCGGAGCGCTAAGAGGGTAATAGTGGAAAAAGGAATGTCTTCAAATATAAACTACACAGAATCATTCGGTGAAACTTCTTTCTGATCTGTGCATTCAGCTAACAGAGTTAAACCATACTTTTGATTGAGCAGATCTGAACACTCTTTCTGTAGAAAATGCAACTGGACATTTGGAGCGCTAAGAGCGTAGTAGTGGAAAAAGTAATATCTTCAAATATAAACTACACAGAAGCATTCTGTGAAACTTCTTTCTGATCTGAGCATTCAGCTAACAGAGTTAAACCATACTTTTGATTGAGCAGTTTTGAAACACTCTGTCTGTAGAAAATGCAACTGGACATTCGTAGCGCTAAGTGGGTAATAGTGGAAAAAAGAATATGTTCAAATATAAACTACACAGAAGCATTGTATGAAACTTCTTTCTGTTCTGTGCATTCAACTAACATAGTTGAACCTTACTTTTGATTGAGCCGTTCTGAAACACTCTTTCTGTAGAAACTGCAATTGGACATTCTGAGCGCTAAGAGGCCTATTTTGGGAAAAAGAATGTCTACAAATAAAAACTACACAGAAGAATTGTGTGAAACTTCTTTCTGTTCTGTTTGTTCAACTAAAAGAGTTGAACCTTAGTTTTGATTGAGCCGTTCTGAAACACTCTTTCTGTAGAAAATGCAAGTGGCGATTCGGAGCGCTAAGAGGGTAATAGTTGAAAAAGGAATGTCTCCAAATATAAACTACACAGAATCATTCTGTGAAACTTCTTTCTGATCTGTGCATTCAGCTAACAGAGTTAAACCATACTTTTGATTGAGCAGATCTGAACAATCTTTCTGTAGAAAATGCAACTGGACATTTGGAGCGCTAAGAGAGTAGTAGTGGAAAAAGGAATATATTCAAATATAAACTACACAGAAGCATTCTGTGAAACTTCTTTCTGATCTGAGCATTCAGCTAACAGAGTTAAACCATACTTTTGATTGAGCAGTTTTGAAACACTCTGTCTGTAGAAAATGCAACTGGACATTCGTAGCGCTAAGTGGGAAATAGTGGAAAAAAGAATATGTTCAAATATAAACAACACAGAATCATTGTATGAAACTTCTTTCTGTTCTGTGCATTCAACTAACAGAGTTGAACCTGACTTTTGATTGAGCCTTTCTGAAACACTCTTTCTGTAGAAACTGCAATTGGACATTCTGAGCGCTAAGAGGCCTCTATTGGGAAATATAATATCTTCAAATAAAAACTACACAGAAGCATTGTGTGAAACTTATTTCTGATATGTTCATTAAGCTAACAGAGTTAAACCATACTTTTGATTGCGCAGTTCTGAACACTCTTTCTGTAGAAAATGCAAGTGGACATTCGGAGCGCTAAGAGGGTAATAGTGGAAAAAGGAATATATTCAAATATAAACTACACAGTAGCATTCTGTGAAAATTCTTTCTGTTCTGTGCATTCAACTAACAGAGTTGAACCTTACTTTTGATTGAGCCGTTCTGAAACACTCTTTCTGTAGAAACTGCAATTGGACATGCTAAGCGCTAAGAGGCCTACATTGGGAAAAAGAATATCTTCAAATAAAAACTACACAGATGCATTCTGTGAAACTTATTTCTGATCTGTAAATTCAGTTAACAGAGATAAAACATATTTTTGATTGAGCAGTTATGAAACACTCTTTTTGTAGAAAATGCAAGTGGAGATTCGGAGCGCTAAGAGGATAATAGTGGAAAAAGGAATGTCTTCAAATATAAACTAGACAGAATCATTCGGTGAAACTTCTTTCTGATCTGTGCATTCAGCTAACAGAGTTAAACCATACTTTTGATTGAGCAGATCTGAACACTCTTTCTGTAGAAAATGCAACTGGACATTTGGAGCGCTAAGAGCGTAGTAGTGGAAAAAGGAATATATTCAAATATAAACTACACAGAAGCATTCTGTGAAACTTCTTTCTGATCTGAGCATTCAGCTAACAGAGTTAAACCATACTTTTGATTGAGCAGTTTTGAAACACTCTGTCTGTAGAAAATGCAACTGGACATTCGAAGCGCTATGTGGGTAATAGTGGAAAAAAGAATATGTTCAAATATAAACTACACAGAAGCATTGTATGAAAGTTCTTTCTGTTCTGTGCATTCAACTAACAGAGTTCAACCTTAATTTTCATTGAGCCGTTCTGAAACACTCTTTCTGTAGAAACTGCAAATGGACATTCTGAGCGCTAAGAGGCCTATATTGGGAAAAAGAATGTCTACAAATAAAAACTACACAGAAGAATTGTGGGAAACTTCTTTCTGTTCTGTTTGTTCAACTAAAAGATTTGAACCTTAGTTTTGATTGAGCCGTTCTGAGACACTCTTTCTGTAGAAAATGCAAGTGGAGATTCGGAGCGCTAAGAGGGTAATAGTGGAAAAAGGAATGTCTCCAAATATAAACTACACCGAATCATTCTGTGAAACTTCTTTCTGATCTGTGCATTCAGCTAAGAGAGTTAAACCATACTTTTGATTGAGCAGATCTGAACACTCTTTCTGTAGAAAATGCAACTGGACATTTGGAGCGCTAAGAGCGTAGTAGTGGAAAAAGGAATATATTCAAATATAAACTACACAGAAGCATTCTGTGAAACTTCTTTCTGATCTGAGCATTCAGCTAACAGAGTTAAACCATACTTTTGATTGAGCAGTTTTGAAACACTCTGTCTGTAGAAAATGCAACTGGACATTCGTAGCGCTAAGTGGGTAATAGTGGAAAAAAGAATATGTTCAAATATAAACTACACAGAAGCATTGTATGAAACTTCTTTCTGTTCTGTGCATTCAACTAACAGAGTTGAACCTTACTTTTGATTGAGCCGTTCTGAAACACTCTTTCTGTAGAAACTGCAATTGGACATTCTGAGCGCTAGGAGGCCTATGTTGGGAAAAATAATGTCTACAAATAAAAACTACAGAGAAAAATTGTGTGAAACTTCTTTCTGTTCTGTTTGTTCAACTAAAAGAGTTGAACCTTAGTTTTGATTGAGCCGTTCTGAAACACTCTTTCTGTAGAAAATGCAAGTGGAGATTCCGAGCAGTAAGAGGGTAATAGTGGAAAAAGGAATGTCTCCAAATATAAACTACACAGAATCATTCTGTGATACTTCTTTCTGATCTGTGCATTCAGCTAACAGAGTTAAACCATACTTTTGATTGAGCAGATCTGAACACTCTTTCTGTAGAAAATGCAACTGGACATTTGGAGCGCTAAGAGATTAGTAGTGGAAAAAGGAATATATTCAAATATAAACTACACAGAAGCATTCTGTGAAACTTCTTTCTGATCTGAGCATTCAGCTAACAGAGTTAAACCATACTTTTGATTGAGCAGTTTTGAAACACTCTGTCTGTAGAAAATGCAACTGGACATTCGTAGCGCTAAGTGGGTAATAGTGGAAAAAAGAATATGTTCAAATATAAACTACACAGAAGCATTGTATGAAACTTCTTTCTGTTCTGTGCATTCAACTAACAGAGGTGAACCTGACTTTTGATTGAGCCTTTCTGAAACACTCTTTCTGTAGAAACTGCAATTGGACATTCTGAGCGCGAAGAGGCCTCTATTGGGAAAAATAATATCTTCAAATAAAAACTACACAGAAACATTGTGTGAAACTTATTTCTGATATGTTCATTAAGCTAACAGAGTTAAACCATACTTTTGATTGCGCAGTTCTGAACACTCTTTCTGTAGAAAATGCAAGTGGACAATCGGAGCGCTAAGACGGTAATAGTGGAAAAAGGAATATATTCAAATATAAACTACACAGTAGCATTCTGTGAAAATTCTTTCTGTTCTGTGCATTCAACTAACAGAGTTGAACCTTACTTTTGATTGAGCCGTTCTGAAACACTCTTTCTGTAGAAACTGCAATTGGACATGCTAAGAGCTAAGAGGCCTACATTGGGAAAAAGAATATCTTCAAATAAAAACTACACAGATGCATTCTGTGAAACTTATTTCTGATCTGTAAATTCAGTTAACAGAGATAAAACATATTTTTGATTGAGCAGTTATGAAACACTCTTTTTGTAGAAAATGCAAGTGGAGATTCGGAGCGCTAAGAGGGTACTAGTGGAAAAAGGAATATCTTCAAATATAAACTACACAGAATCATTCGGTGAAACTTCTTTCTGATCTGTGCATTCAGCTAACAGAGTTAAAACATACTTTTGATTGAGCAGATCTGAACACTCTTTCTGTAGAAAATGCAACTGGACATTTGGAGCGCTAAGAGCGTAGTAGTGGAAAAAGGAATATATTCAAATATAAACTACACAGAAGCATTCTGTGAAATTTCTTTCTGATCTGAGCATTCAGCTAACAGAGTTAAACCATACTTTTGATTGAGCAGTTTTGAAACACTCTGTCTGTAGAAAATGCAACTGGACATTCGTAGCGCTAAGTGGGTAATAGTGGAAAAAAGAATATGTTCAAATATAAACTACACAGAAGCATTGTATGAAACTTCTTTCTGTTCTGTGCATTCAACTAACAGAGTTGAACCTGACTTTTGATTGAGCCTTTCTGAAACACTCTTTCTGTAGAAACTGCAATTGGACATTCTGAGCGCTAAGAGGCCTATATTGGGAAAAATAATATCTTCAAATAAAAACTACACAGAAGCATTGTGTGAAACTTATTTCTGATATGTTCATTAAGCTAACAGAGTTAAACCATACTTTTGATTGCGCAGTTCTGAACACTCTTTCTGTAGGAAATGCAAGTGGACATTCGGAGCGCTAAGAGGGTAATAGTGGAAAAAGGAATATATTCAAATATAAACTACACAGTAGCATTCTGTGAAAATTCTTTCTGTTCTGTGCATTCAACTAACAGAGTTGAACCTTACTTTTTATTGAGCCGTTCTGAAACACTCTTTCTGTAGAAACTGCAATTGGACATGCTAAGCGCTAAGAGTCCTACATTGGGAAAAAGAATATCTTCAAATAAAAACTACACAGATGCATTCTGTGAAACTTATTTCTGATCTGTAAATTCAGTTAACAGAGATAAAACATACTTTTGATTGAGCAGTTATGAAACACTCTTTTTGTAGAAAATGCAAGTGGAGATTCGGAGCGCTAAGAGGGTAATAGTGGAAAAAGGAATGTCTTCAAATATAAACTACACAGAATCATTCGGTGAAACTTCTTTCTGATCTGTGCATTCAGCTAACAGAGTTAAACCATACTTTTGATTGAGCAGATCTGAACACTCTTTCTGTAGAAAATGCAACTGGACATTTGGAGCGCTAAGAGCGTAGTAGTGGAAAAAGGAATATCTTCAAATATAAACTACACAGAAGCATTCTGTGAAACTTCTTTCTGATCTGAGCATTCAGCTAACAGAGTTAAACCATACTTTTGATTGAGCAGTTTTGAAACACTCTGTCTGTAGAAAATGCAACTGGACATTCGTAGCACTAAGTGGGTAACAGTGGAAAAAAGAATATGTTCAAATATAAACTACACAGAAGCATTGTATGAAACTTCTTTCTGTTCTGTGCATTCAACTAACAGAGTTGAACCTTACTTTTGATTGAGCCGTTCTGAAACACTATTTCTGTAGAAACTGCAATTGGACATTCTGAGCGCTAAGAGGCCTATATTGGGAAAAAGAATGTCTACAAATAAAAACTACACAGAAGAATTGTGTGAAACTTCTTTCTGTTCTGTTTGTTCAACTAAAAGAGTTGAACCTTAGTTTTGATTGAGCCGTTCTGAAACACTCTTTCTGTAGAAAATGCAAGTGGCGATTCGGAGCGCTAAGAGGGTAATAGTGGAAAAAGGAATGTCTCCAAATATAAACTACACAGAATCATTCTGTGAAACTTCTTTCTGATCTGTGCATTCAGCTAACAGAGTTAAACCATACTTTTGATTGAGCAGATCTGAACACTCTTTCTGTAGAAAATGCAACTGGACATTTGGAGCGCTAAGAGTGTAGTAGTGGAAAAAGGAATATATTCAAATATAAACTACACAGAAGCATTCTGTGAAACTTCTTTCTGATCTGAGCATTCAGCTAACAGAGTTAAACCATACTTTTGATTGAGCAGTTTTGAAACACTCTGTCTGTAGAAAATGCAACTGGACATTCGTAGCGCTAAGTGGGTAATAGTGGAAAAAAGAATATGTTCAAATATAAACTACACAGAAGCATTGTATGAAACTTCTTTCTATTCTGTGCATTCAACTAACAGAGTTGAACCTTACTTTTGATTGAGCCTTTCTTAAACACTCTTTCTGTAGAAACTGCAATTGGACATTCTGAGCGCTAAGAGGCCTATATTGGGAAAAATAATATCTTCAAATAAAAACTACACAGAAGCATTGTGTGAAACTTATTTCTGATATGTTCATTAAGCTAACAGAGTTAAACCATACTTTTCATTGCGCAGTTCTGAACACACTTTCTGTAGAAAATGCAAGTGGACATTCGGAGCGCTAAGAGGGTAATAGTGGAAAAAGGAATATATTCAAATATAAACTACACAGTAGCATTCTGTGAAAATTCTTTCTGTTCTGTGCATTCAACTAATAGAGTTGAACCTTACTTTTGATTGAGCCGTTCTGAAACACTCTTTCTGTAGAAACTGCAATTGGACATGCTAAGCGCTAAGAGGCCTACATTGGTAAAAAGAATATCTTCAAATAAAAACTACACAGATGCATTCTGTGAAACTTATTTCTGATCTGTAAATTCAGTTAACAGAGATAAAACATATTTTTGATTGAGCAGTTATGAAACTCTCTTTTTGTAGAAAATGCAAGTGGAGATTCGGAGCGCTAAGAGGGTAATAGTGGAAAAAGTAATGTCTTCAAATATAAACTACACAGAATCATTCGGTGAAACTTCTTTCTGATCTGTGCATTCAGCTAACAGAGTTAAACCATACTTTTGATTGAGCAGATCTGAACACTCTTTCTGTTGAAAATGCAACTGGACATTTGGAGCGCTAAGAGCGTAGTAGTAGAAAAAGGAATATATTCAAATATAAACTACACAGAAGCATTCTGTGAAACTTCTTTCTGATCTGAGCATTCAGCTAACAGAGTTAAACCATACTTTTCATTGAGCAATTTTGAAACACTGTGTCTGTAGAATATGCAACTGGACATTCCTAGCGCTAAGTGGGTAATAGTGGAAAAAAGAATATGTTCAAATATAAACTACACAGAAGCATTGTATGAAACTTCATTCTGTTCTGGGCATTCAACTAACAGAGTTGAACCTTACTTTTGATTGAGCCGTTCTGAAACACTCTTTCTGTAGAAACTGCAATTGGACATTCTGAGCGCTAAGAGGCCTATATTGGGAAAAAGAATGTCTACAAATAAAAACTACACAGAAGAATTTTGTGAAACTTCTTTCTGTTCTGTTTGTTCAACTAAAAGAGTTGAACCTTAGTTTTGATTGAGCCGTTCTGAAACACTCTTTCTGTAGAAAATGCAAGTGGAGATTCGGAGCGCTAAGAGGGTAATAGTGGAAAAAGGAATGTCTCCAAATATAAACTACACAGAATTATTCTGTGAAACTTCTTTCTGATCTGTGCATTCATCTAACAGAGTTAAACCATACTTTTGATTGAGCAGATCTGAACACTCTTTCTGTAGAAAATGCAACTGGACATTTGGAGCGCTAAGAGAGTAGTAGTGGAAAAAGGAATATATTCAAATATAAACTACACAGAAGCATTCTGTGAAACTTCTTTCTGATCTGAGCATTCAGCTAACAGAGTTAAACCATACTTTTGATTGAGCAGTTTTGAAACACTCTGTCTGTAGAAAATGCAAGTGGACATTCGTAGCGCTAAGTGGGTAATAGTGGAAAAAAGAATATGTTCAAATATAAACTACACAGAAGCATTGTATGAAACTTCTTTCTGTTCTGTGCATTCAACTAACAGAGTTGAACCTGACTTTTGATTGAGCCTTTCTGAAACACTCTTTCTGTAGAAACTGCAATTGGACATTCTGAGCGCTAAGAGGCCTATATTGGGAAAAATAATATCTTCAAATAAAAACTACACAGAAGCATTGTGTGAAACTTATTTCTGATATGTTCATTAAGCTAACAGAGTTAAAACATACTTTTGATTGCGCAGTTCTGAACACTCTTTCTGTAGAAAATGCAAGTGGACATTCGGAGCGCTAAGAGGGTAATAGTGGAAAAAGGAATATATTCAAATATAAACTACACAGTAGCATTCTGTGAAAATTCTTTCTGTTCTGTGCATTCAACTAACAGAGTTGAACCTTACTTTTGATGGAGCCGTTCTGAAACACTCTTTCTGTAGAAACTGCAATTGGACATGCTAAGCGC
Source organism: Symphalangus syndactylus (assembly GCF_028878055.3). Taxonomy (NCBI): domain Eukaryota; kingdom Metazoa; phylum Chordata; class Mammalia; order Primates; family Hylobatidae; genus Symphalangus; species Symphalangus syndactylus. Next base: position 105,060,215 of record NC_072439.2, read on the forward strand.
TAAGAGGCCTACATTGGGAAAAAGAATATCTTCAAATAAAAACTACACAGCTGCATTCTGTGAAACTTATTTCTGATCTGTAAATTCAGTTAATAGAGATAAAACATATTTTTGATTGAGCAGTTATGAAACACTCTTTTTGTAGAAAATGCAAGTGGAGATTCGGAGCGCTAAGAGGGTAATAGTGGAAAAAGGAATGTCTTCAAATATAAACTACACAGAATCATTCTGTGAAACTTCTTTCTGATCTGTGCATTCAGCTAACAGAGTTAAACCATACTTTTGATTGAGCAGATCTGAACACTCTTTCTGTAGAAAATGCAACTGGACATTTGGAGCGCTAAGAGAGTAGTAGTGGAAAATGGAATATATTCAAATATAAACTACACAGAAGCATTCTGTGAAACTTCTTTCTGATCTGAGCATTCAGCTAACAGAGTTAAACCATACTTTTGATTGAGCAGTTTTGAAACACTCTGTCTGTAGAAAATGCAAGTGGACATTCGTAGCGCTAAGTGGGTAATAGTGGAAAAAAGAATATGTTCAAATATAAACTACACAGAAGCATTGTATGAAACTTCTTTCTGTTCTGTGCATTCAACTAACAGAGTTGAACCTGACTTTTGATTGAGCCTTTCTGAAACACTCTTTCTGTAGAAACTGCAATTGGACATTCTGAGCGCTAAGAGGCCTATATTGGGAAAAATAATAACTTCAAATAAAAACTACACAGAAGCATTGTGTGAAACTTATTTCTGATATGTTCATTAAGCTAACAGAGTTAAACCATACTTTTGATTGCGCAGTTCTGAACACTCTTTCTGTAGAAAATGCAAGTGGACATTCGGAGCGCTAAGAGGGTAATAGTGGAAAAAGGAATATATTCAAATATAAACTACACAGTAGCATTCTGTGAAAATTCTTTCTGTTCTGTGCATTCAACTAACAGAGTTGAACCTTACTTTTGATTGAGCCGTTCTGAAACACTCTTTCTGTAGAAACTGCAATTGGACATGCTAAGCGCTAAGAGGCCTACATTGGGAAAAAGAATATCTTCAAATAAAAACTACACAGATGCATTCTGTGAAACTTATTTCTGATCTGTAAATTCAGTTAACAGAGATAAAACATATTTTTGATTGAGCAGTTATGAAACACTCTTTTTGTAGAAAATGCAAGTGGAGATTCCGAGCGCTAAGACGGTAATAGTGGAAAAAGGAATGTCTTCAAATATAAACTACACAGAATCATTCGGTGAAACTTCTTTCTGATCTGTGCACTCAGCTAACAGAGTTAAAACATACTTTTGATTGAGCATATCTGAACACTCTTTCTGTAGAAAATGCAGCTGGACATTTGGAGCGCTAAGAGCGTAGTAGTGGAAAAAGGAATATCTTCAAATATAAACTACACAGAAGTATTCTGTGAAACTTCTTTCTGATCTGAGCATTCAGCTAACAGAGTTAAACCATACTTTTGATTGAGCAGTTTTGAAACACTCTGTCTGTAGAAAATGCAACTGGACATTCCTAGCGCTAAGTGGGTAATAGTGGAAAAAAGAATATGTTCAAATATAAACTACACAGAAGCATTGTATGAAACTTCTTTCTGTTCTGGGCATTCAACTAACAGAGTTGAACCTTACTTTTGATTGAGCCGTTCTGAAACACTCTTTCTGTAGAAAGTGCAATTGGACATTCTGAGAGCTAAGAGGCCTATATTGGGAAAAAGAATGTCTACAAATAAAAACTACACAGAAGAATTTTGTGAAACTTCTTTCTGTTCTGTTTGTTCAACTAAAAGAGTTGAACCTTAGTTTTGATTGAGCCGTTCTGAAACACTCTTTCTGTAGAAAATGCAAGTGGAGATTCGGAGCGCTAAGGGGGTAATAGTGGAAAAAGGAATGTCTCCAAATATAAACTACACAGAATTATTCTGTGAAACTTCTTTCTGATCTGTGCATTCAGCTAACAGAGTTAAACCATAATTTTGATTGAGCAGATCTGAACACTCTTTCTGTAGAAAATGCAACTGGACATTTGGAGCGCTAAGAGAGTAGTAGTGGAAAAAGGAATATATTCAAATATAAACTACACAGAAGCATTCTGTGAAACTTCTTTCTGATCTGAGCATTCAGCTAACAGAGTTAAACCATACTTTTGATTGAGCAGTTTTGAAACACCCTGTCTGTAGAAAATGCAAGTGGACATTCGTAGCGCTAAGTGGGTAATAGTGGAAAAAAGAATATGTTCAAATATAAACTACACAGAAGCATTGTATGAAACTTCTTTCTGTTCTGTGCATTCAACTAACAGAGTTGAACCTGACTTTTGATTGAGCCTTTCTGAAACACTCTTTCTGTAGAAACTGCAATTGGACATTCTGAGCGCTAAGAGGCCTATATTGGGAAAAAAAATATCTTCAAATAAAAACTACACAGAAGCATTGTGTGAAACTTATTTCTGATATGTTCATTAAGCTAACAGAGTTAAAACATACTTTTGATTGCGCAGTTCTGAACACTCTTTCTGTAGAAAATGCAAGTGGACATTCGGAGCGCTAAGAGGGTAATAGTGGAAAAAGGAATATATTCAAATATAAACTACACAGTAGCATTCTGTGAAAATTCTTTCTGTTCTGTGCATTCAACTAACAGAGTTGAACCTTACTTTTGATTGAGCCGTTCTGAAACACTCTTTCTGTAGAAACTGCAATTGGACATGCTAAGCGCTAAGAGGCCTACATTGGGAAAAAGAATATCTTCAAATAAAAACTACACAGATGCATTCTGTGAAACTTATTTCTGATCGGTAAATTCAGTTAACAGAGATAAAACATATTTTTGATTGAGCAGTTATGAAACACTCTTTTTGTAGAAAATGCAAGTGGAGATTCGGAGCGCTAAGTGGGTAATAGTGGAAAAAGGAATGTCTTCAAATATAAACTACACAGAATCATTCGGTGAAACTTCTTTCTGATCTGTGCATTCAGCTAACAGAGTTAAACCATACTTTTGATTGAGCAGATCTGAACACTCTTTCTGTAGAAAATGCAACTGGACATTTGGAGCGCTAAGAGCGTAGTAGTGGAAAAAGGAATATCTTCAAATATAAACTACACAGAAGCATTCTGTGAAACTTCTTTCTAATCTGAGCATTCAGCTAACAGAGTTAAACCATACTTTTGATTGAGCAGTTTTGAAACACTCTGTCTGTAGAAAATGCAACTGGACATTCGTAGCGCTAAGTGGGTAATAGTGGAAAAAAGAATATGTTCAAATATAAACTACACAGAAGCATTGTATGAAACTTCTTTCTGTTCTGTGCATTCAACTAACAGAGTTGAACCTTACTTTTGATTGAGCCGTTCTGAAACACTCTTTCTGTAGAAACTGCAATTGGACATTCTGAGCGCTAAGAGGCCTATATTGAGAAAAAGAATGTCTACAAATAAAAACTACACAGAAGAATTGTGTGAAACTTCTTTCTGTTCTGTTTGTTCAACTAAAAGAGTTGAACCTTAGTTTTGATTGAGCCGTTCTGAAACACTCTTTCTGTAGAAAATGCAAGTGGAGATTCGGAGCGCTAAGAGGGTAATAGTGGAAAAAGGAATGTCTCCAAATATAAACTACACAGAATCATTCTGTGAAACTTCTTTCTGATCTGTGCATTCAGCTAACAGTGTTAAACCATACTTTTGATTGAGCAGATCTGAACACTCTTTCTGTAGAAAATGCAACTGGACATTTGGAGCGCTAAGAGAGTAGTAGTGGAAAATGGAATATATTCAAATATAAACTACACAGAAGCATTCTGTGAAACTTCTTTCTGATCTGAGCATTCAGCTAACAGAGTTAAACCATACTTTTGATTGAGCAGTTTTGAAACACTCTGTCTGTAGAAAATGCAAGTGGACATTCGTAGCGCTAAGTGGGTAATAGTGGAAAAAAGAATATGTTCAAATATAAACTACACAGAAGCATTGTATGAAACTTCTTTCTGTTCTGTGCATTCAACTAACAGAGTTGAACCTGACTTTTGATTGAGCCTTTCTGAAACACTCTTTCTGTAGAAACTGCAATTGGACATTCTGAGCGCTAAGAGGCCTATATTGGGAAAAATAATAACTTCAAATAAAAACTACACAGAAGCATTGTGTGAAACTTATTTCTGATATGTTCATTAAGCTAACAGAGTTAAACCATACTTTTGATTGCGCAGTTCTGAACACTCTTTCTGTAGAAAATGCAAGTGGACATTCGGAGCGCTAAGAGGGTAATAGTGGAAAAAGGAATATATTCAAATATAAACTACACAGTAGCATTCTGTGAAAATTCATTCTGTTCTGTGCATTCAACTAACAGAGTTGAACCTTACTTTTGACTGAGCCGTTCTGAAACACTCTTTCTGTAGAAACTGCAATTGGACATGCTAAGCGCTAAGAGGCCTACATTGGGAAAAAGAATATCTTCAAATAAAAACTACACAGATGCATTCTGTGAAACTTATTTCTGATCTGTAAATTCAGTTAACAGAGATAAAACATATTTTTGATTGAGCAGTTATGAAACACTCTTTTTGTAGAAAATGCAAGTGGAGATTCGGAGCGCTAAGAGGGTAATAGTGGAAAAAGGAATGTCTTCAAATATAAACTAGACAGAATCATTCGGTGAAACTTCTTTCTGATCTGTGCATTCAGCTAACAGAGTTAAACCATAGTTTTGATTGAGCAGATCTGAACACTCTTTCTGTAGAAAATGCAACTGGACATTTGGAGCGCTAAGAGCGTAGTAGTGGAAAGAGGAATATCTTCAAATATAAACTACACAGAAGCATTCTGTGAAACTTCTTTCTGATCTGAGCATTCAGCTAACAGATTTAAACCATACATTTGATTGATCAGTTTTGAAACACTCTGTCTGTAGAAAATGCAACTGGACATTCGTAGCGCTAAGTGGGTAATAGTGGAAAAAAGAATATGTTCAAATATAAACTACACAGAAGCATTGTATGTAATTTCTTTCTGTTCTGTGCATTCAACTAACAGAGTTGAACCTTACTTTTGATTGAGCCGTTCTGAAACACTCTTTCTGTAGAAACTGCAATTGGACATTCTGAGCGCTAAGAGGCCTATATTGGGAAAAAGAATGTCTGCAAATAAAAACTACACAGAAGAATTGTGTGAAATTTCTTTCTGTTCTGTTTGTTCAACTAAAAGAGTTGAACCTTAGTTTTGATTGAGCCGTTCTGAAACACTCTTTCTGTAGAAAATGCAAGTGGAGATTCGGAGCGCTAAGAGGGTAATAGTGGAAAAAGGAATGTCTCCAAATATAAACTACACAGAATCATTCTGTGAAACTTCTTTCTGATCTGTGCATTCAGCTAACAGAGTTAAACCATACTTTTGATTGAGCAGATCTGAACCCTCTTTCTGTAGAAAATGCAACTGGACATTTGGAGCGCTAAGAGAGTAGTAGTGGAAAAAGGAATATATTCAAATATAAACTACACAGAAGCATTCTGTGAAACTTCTTTCTGATCTGAGCATTCAGCTAACAGAGTTAAACCATACTTTTGATTGAGCAGTTTGAAACACTCTGTCTGTAGAAAATGCAAGTGGACATTCGTAGCGCTAAGTGGGTAATAGTGGAAAAAAAATATGTTCAAATATAAACTACACAGAAGCATTGTATGAAACTTCTTTCTGTTCTGTGCATTCAACTAACAGAGTTGAACCTGACTTTTGATTGAGCCTTTCTGAAACACTCTTTCTGTAGAAACTGCAATTGGACATTCTGAGCGCTAAGAGGCCTATATTGGGAAAAAAAATATCTTCAAATAAAAACTACACAGAAGCATTGTGTGAAACTTATTTCTGATCTGTTCATTAAGCTAACAGAGTTAAACCATACTTTTGATTGCGCAGTTCTGAACACTCTTTCTGTAGAAAATGCAAGTGGACATTCGGAGCGCTAAGAGGGTAATAGTGGAAAAAGGAATATATTCAAATATAAACTACACAGTAGGATTCTGTGAAAATTCTTTCTGTTCTGTGCATTCAACTCACAGTGTTGAACCTTAATTTTGATTGAGCCGTTCTGAAACACTCTTTCTGTAGAAACTGCAATTGGACATGCTAAGCGCTAAGAGGACTATATTGGGAAAAAGAATATCTTCAAATAAAAACTACACAGATGCATTCTGTGAAACTTATTTCTGATATGTAAATTCAGTTAACAGAGATAAAACATATTTTTGATTGAGCAGTTATGAAACACTCTTTTTGTAGAAAATGCAAGTGGAGTTTCGGAGCGCTAAGAGGGTAATAGTGGAAAAAGGAATGTCTTCAAATATAAACAACACAGAATCATTCGGTGAAACTTCTTTCTGATCTGTGCATTCAGCTAAAAGAGTTAAACCATACTTTTGATTGAGCAGATCTGAACACTCTTTCTGTAGAAAATGCAACTGGACATTTGGAGCGCTAAGAGCGTAGTAGAGGAAAAAGGAATATATCCAAATATAAACTACACAGAAGCATTCTGTGAAACTTCTTTCTGATCTGAGCATTCAGCTAACAGAGTTAAACCATACTTTTGATTGAGCAGTTTTGAAACACTCGGTCTGTAGAAAATGCAACTGGACATTCGTAGCGCTAAGTGGGTAATAGTGGAAAAAAGAATATGTTCAAATATAAACTACACAGAAACATTGTATGAAACTTCTTTCTGTTCTGTGCATTCAACTAACAGAGTTGAACCTTACTTTTGATTGAGCCGTTCTGAAACACTCTTTCTGTAGAAACTGCAATTGGACATTCTGAGCGCTAAGAGGCCTATATTGGGAAAAAGAATGTCTACAAATAAAAACTACACAGAAGAATTGTGTGAAACTTCTTTCTGTTCTGTTTGTTCAACTAAAAGAGTTGAACCTTAGTTTTGATTGAGCCGTTCTGAAACACTCTTTCTGTAGAAAATGCAAGTGGAGATTCGGAGCGCTAAGAGGGTAATAGTGGAAAAAGGAATGTCTCCAAATATAAACTACACAGAATCATTCGGTGAAAATTCTTTCTGATCTGTGCATTCAGCTAACAGAGTTAAACCATACTTTTGATTGAGCAGATCTGAACACTCTTTCTGTTGAAAATGCAACTGGACATTTGGAGCGCTAAGAGCGTAGTAGTGGAAAAAGGAATATATTTAAATATAAACTACACAGAAGCATTCTGTGAAACTTCTTTCTGATCTGAGCATTCAGCTAACAGATTTAAACCATACTTTTGATTGAGCAGATTTGAAACACTCTGTCTGTAGAAAATGCAACTGGACATTCGTAGCGCTAAGTGGGTAATAGTGGAAAAAAGAATATGTTCAAATATAAACTACACAGAAGCATTGTATGAAACTTCTTTCTGTTCTGTGCATTCAACTAACAGAGTTGAACCTTACTTTTGATTGAGCCTTTTTGAAACACTCTTTCTGTAGAAACTGCAATTGGTCATTCTGAGCGTTAAGAGGCCTATATTGCGAAAAAGAATGTCTACAAATAAAAACTACACAGAAGAATTTTGTGAAACTTCTTTCGGTTCTGTTTGTTCAACTAAAAGAGTTGAACCTTAGTTTTGATTGAGCCGTTCTGAAACACTCTTTCTGTAGAAAATGCAAGTGGAGATTCGGAGCGCTAAGAGGGTAATAGTGGAAAAAGGAATGTCTCCAAATATAAACTACACAGAATCATTCTGTGAAACTTCTTTCTGATCTGTGCATTCAGCTAACAGAGTTAAACCATACTTTTGATTGAGCAGATCTGAACACTCTTTCTGTAGAAAATGCAACTGGACATTTGGAGCGCTAAGAGAGTAGTAGTGGAAAAAGGAATATATTCAAATATAAACTACACAGAAGCATTCTGTGAAACTTCTTTCTGATCTGAGGATTCAGCTAACAGAGTTAAACCATACTTATGATTGAGCAGTTTTGAAACACTCTGTCTGTAGAAAATGCAACTGGACATTCGTAGCGCTAAGTGGGTAATAGTGGAAAAAAGAATATTTTCAAATATAAACTACACAGAAGCATTGTATGAAACTTCTTTCTGTTCTGTGCATTCAACTAACAGAGTTGAACCTTACTTTTGATTGAGCCTTTCTGAAACACTCTTTCTGTAGAAACTGCAATTGGACATTCTGAGCGCTAAGAGGCCTATATTGGGAAAAATAATATCTTCAAATAAAAACTACACAGAAGCATTGTGTGAAACTTATTTCTGATATGTTCATTAAGCTAACAGAGTTAAACCATACTTTTGATTGCGCAGTTCTGAACACTCTTTATGTAGAAAATGCAAGTGGACATTCGGAGCGCTAAGAGGGTAATAGTGGAAAAAGGAATATATTCAAATATAAACTACACAGTAGCATTCTGTGAAAATTCTTTCTGTTCTGTGCATTCAACTAACAGAGTTGAACCTTACTTTTGATTGAGCCATTCTGAAACACTGTTTCTGTAGAAACTGCAATTGGACATGCTAAGCGCTAAGAGGCCTACATTGGGAAAAAGAATATCTTCAAATAAAAACTACACAGATGCATTCTGTGAAACTTATTTCTGATCTGTAAATTCAGTTAACAGAGATAAAACATATTTTTGATTGAGCAGTTATGAAACACTCTTTTTGTAGAAAATGCAAGTGGAGATTCGGAGCGCTAAGTGGGTAATAGTGGAAAAAGGAATGTCTTCAAATATAAACTACACAGAATCATTCAGTGAAACTTCTTTCTGATCTGTGCATTCAGCTAACAGAGTTAAACCATACTTTTGATTGAGCAGATCTGAACACTCTTTCTGTTGAAAATGCAACTGGACATTTGGAGCGCTAAGAGCGTAGTAGTGGAAAAAGGAATATATTCAAATATAAACTACACAGAAGCATTCTGTGAAACTTCTTTCTGATCTGAGCATACAGCTAACAGAGTTAAACCATACTTTTGATTGAGCAGTTTTGAAACACTCTGTCTGTAGAAAATGCAACTGGACATTCGTAGCGCTAAGTGGGTAATAGTGGAAAAAGAATATGTTCAAATATAAACTACACAGAAGCATTGTATGAAACTTCTTTCTGTTCTGTGCATTCAACTAACAGAGTTGAACCTTACTTTTGATTGAGCCGTTCTGAAACACTCTTTCTGTAGAAACTGCAATTGGTCATTCTGAGCGTTAAGAGGCCTATATTGGGAAAAAGAATGTCTACAAATAAAAACTACACAGAAGAATTGTGTGAAACTTCATTCTGTTCTGTTTGTTCAACTAAAAGAGTTGAACCTTAGTTTTGATTGAGCCGTTCTGAAACACTCTTTCTGTAGAAAATGCAAGTGGAGATTCGGAGCGCTAAGAGGTTAATAGTGGAAAAAGGAATGTCTCCAAATATAAACTACACAGAATCATTCTGTGAAACTTCTTTCTGATCTGTGCATTCAGCTAACAGTTTTAAACCATACTTTTGATTGAGCAGATCTGAACACTCTTTCTGTAGAAAATGCAACTGGACATTTGGAGCGCTAAGAGAGTAGTAGTGGAAAAAGGAATATATTCAAATATAAACTACACAGAAGCATTCTGTGAAACTTCTTTCTGATCTGAGCATTCAGCTATCAGAGTTAAACCATACTTATGATTGAGCAGTTTTGAAACACTCTGTCTGTAGAAAATGCAACTGGACATTCGTAGCGCTAAGTGGGTAATAGTGGAAAAAAGAATATTTTCAAATATAAATTACACAGAAGCATTGTATGAAACTTCTTTCTGTTCTGTGCATTCAACTAACAGAGTTGAAACTTACTTTTGATTGAGCCTTTCTGAAACACTCTTTCTGTAGAAACTGCAATTGGACATTCTGAGCGCTAAGAGGCCTATATTGGGAAAAATAATATCTTCAAATAAAAACTACACAGAAGCATTGTGTGAAACTTATTTCTGATATGTTCATTAAGCTAACAGAGTTAAACCATACTTTTGATTGCGCAGTTCTGAACACTCTTTCTGTAGAAAATGCAAGTGGACATTCGGAGCGCTAAGAGGGTAATAGTGGAAAAAGGAATATATTCAAATATAAACTACACAGTAGCATTCTGTGAAAATTCTTTCTGTTCTGTGCATTCAACTAACAGAGTTGAACCTTACTTTTGATTGAGCCATTCTGAAACACTGTTTCTGTAGAAACTGCAATTGGACATGCTAAGCGCTAAGAGGCCTACATTGGGAAAAAGAATATCTTCAAATAAAAACTACACAGATGCATTCTGTGAAACTTATTTCTGATCTGTAAATTCAGTTAACAGAGATAAAACATATTTTTGATTGAGCAGTTATGAAACACTCTTTTTGTAGAAAATGCAAGTGGAGATTCGGAGCGCTAAGTGGGTAATAGTGGAAAAAGGAATGTCTTCAAATATAAACTACACAGAATCATTCAGTGAAACTTCTTTCTGATCTGTGCATTCAGCTAACAGAGTTAAACCATACTTTTGATTGAGCAGATCTGAACACTCTTTCTGTTGAAAATGCAACTGGACATTTGGAGCGCTAAGAGCGTAGTAGTGGAAAAAGGAATATATTCAAATATAAACTACACAGAAGCATTCTGTGAAACTTCTTTCTGATCTGAGCATACAGCTAACAGAGTTAAACCATACTTTTGATTGAGCAGTTTTGAAACACTCTGTCTGTAGAAAATGCAACTGGACATTCGTAGCGCTAAGTGGGTAATAGTGGAAAAAGAATATGTTCAAATATAAACTACACAGAAGCATTGTATGAAACTTCTTTCTGTTCTGTGCATTCAACTAACAGAGTTGAACCTTACTTTTGATTGAGCCGTTCTGAAACACTCTTTCTGTAGAAACTGCAATTGGTCATTCTGAGCGTTAAGAGGCCTATATTGGGAAAAAGAATGTCTACAAATAAAAACTACACAGAAGAATTGTGTGAAACTTCATTCTGTTCTGTTTGTTCAACTAAAAGAGTTGAACCTTAGTTTTGATTGAGCCGTTCTGAAACACTCTTTCTGTAGAAAATGCAAGTGGAGATTCGGAGCGCTAAGAGGTTAATAGTGGAAAAAGGAATGTCTCCAAATATAAACTACACAGAATCATTCTGTGAAACTTCTTTCTGATCTGTGCATTCAGCTAACAGTGTTAAACCATACTTTTGATTGAGCAGATCTGAACACTCTTTCTGTAGAAAATGCAACTGGACATTTGGAGCGCTAAGAGAGTAGTAGTGGAAAAAGGAATATATTCAAATATAAACTACACAGAAGCATTCTGTGAAACTTCTTTCTGATCTGAGCATTCAGCTATCAGAGTTAAACCATACTTTTGATTGAGCAGTTTTGAAACACTCTGTCTGTAGAAAATGCAACTGGACATTCGTAGCGCTAAGTGGGTAATAGTGGAAAAAAGAATATTTTCAAATATAAATTACACAGAAGCATTGTATGAAACTTCTTTCTGTTCTGTGCATTCAACTAACAGAGTTGAACCTTACTTTTGATTGAGCCTTTCTGAAACACTCTTTCTGTAGAAACTGCAATTGGACATTCTGAGCGCTAAGAGGCCTATATTGGGAAAAATAATATCTTCAAATAAAAACTACACAGAAGCATTGTGTGAAACTTATTTCTGATATGTTCATTAAGCTAACAGAGTTAAACCATACTTTTGATTGCGCAGTTCTGAACACTCTTTCTGTAGAAAATGCAAGTGGACATTCGGAGCGCTAAGAGGGTAATAGTGGAAAAAGGAATATATTCAAATATAAACTACACAGTAGCATTCTGTGAAAATTCTTTCTGTTCTGTGCATTCAACTAACAGAGTTGAACCTTACTTTTGATTGAGCCATTCTGAAACACTGTTTCTGTAGAAACTGCAATTGGACATGCTAAGCGCTAAGAGGCCTACATTGGGAAAAAGAATATCTTCAAATAAAAACTACACAGATGCATTCTGTGAAACTTATTTCTGATCTGTAAATTCAGTTAACAGAGATAAAACATATTTTTGATTGAGCAGTTATGAAACACTCTTTTTGTAGAAAATGCAAGTGGAGATTCGGAGCGCTAAGTGGGTAATAGTGGAAAAAGGAATGTCTTCAAATATAAACTACACAGAATCATTCAGTGAAACTTCTTTCTGATCTGTGCATTCAGCTAACAGAGTTAAACCATACTTTTGATTGAGCAGATCTGAACACTCTTTCTGTTGAAAATGCAACTGGACATTTGGAGCGCTAAGAGCGTAGTAGTGGAAAAAGGAATATATTCAAATATAAACTACACAGAAGCATTCTGTGAAACTTCTTTCTGATCTGAGCATACAGCTAACAGAGTTAAACCATACTTTTGATTGAGCAGTTTTGAAACACTCTGTCTGTAGAAAATGCAACTGGACATTCGTAGCGCTAAGTGGGTAATAGTGGAAAAAGAATATGTTCAAATATAAACTACACAGAAGCATTGTATGAAACTTCTTTCTGTTCTGTGCATTCAACTAACAGAGTTGAACCTTACTTTTGATTGAGCCGTTCTGAAACACTCTTTCTGTAGAAACTGCAATTGGTCATTCTGAGCGTTAAGAGGCCTATATTGGGAAAAAGAATGTCTACAAATAAAAACTACACAGAAGAATTGTGTGAAACTTCATTCTGTTCTGTTTGTTCAACTAAAAGAGTTGAACCTTAGTTTTGATTGAGCCGTTCTGAAACACTCTTTCTGTAGAAAATGCAAGTGGAGATTCGGAGCGCTAAGAGGTTAATAGTGGAAAAAGGAATGTCTCCAAATATAAACTACACAGAATCATTCTGTGAAACTTCTTTCTGATCTGTGCATTCAGCTAACAGTTTTAAACCATACTTTTGATTGAGCAGATCTGAACACTCTTTCTGTAGAAAATGCAACTGGACATTTGGAGCGCTAAGAGAGTAGTAGTGGAAAAAGGAATATATTCAAATATAAACTACACAGAAGCATTCTGTGAAACTTCTTTCTGATCTGAGCATTCAGCTATCAGAGTTAAACCATACTTATGATTGAGCAGTTTTGAAACACTCTGTCTGTAGAAAATGCAACTGGACATTCGTAGCGCTAAGTGGGTAATAGTGGAAAAAAGAATATTTTCAAATATAAATTACACAGAAGCATTGTATGAAACTTCTTTCTGTTCTGTGCATTCAACTAACAGAGTTGAAACTTACTTTTGATTGAGCCTTTCTGAAACACTCTTTCTGTAGAAACTGCAATTGGACATTCTGAGCGCTAAGAGGCCTATATTGGGAAAAATAATATCTTCAAATAAAAACTACACAGAAGCATTGTGTGAAACTTATTTCTGATATGTTCATTAAGCTAACAGAGTTAAACCATACTTTTGATTGCGCAGTTCTGAACACTCTTTCTGTAGAAAATGCAAGTGGACATTCGGAGCGCTAAGAGGGTAATAGTGGAAAAAGGAATATATTCAAATATAAACTACACAGTAGCATTCTGTGAAAATTCTTTCTGTTCTGTGCATTCAACTAACAGAGTTGAACCTTACTTTTGATTGAGCCATTCTGAAACACTGTTTCTGTAGAAACTGCAATTGGACATGCTAAGCGCTAAGAGGCCTACATTGGGAAAAAGAATATCTTCAAATAAAAACTACACAGATGCATTCTGTGAAACTTATTTCTGATCTGTAAATTCAGTTAACAGAGATAAAACATATTTTTGATTGAGCAGTTATGAAACACTCTTTTTGTAGAAAATGCAAGTGGAGATTCGGAGCGCTAAGTGGGTAATAGTGGAAAAAGGAATGTCTTCAAATATAAACTACACAGAATCATTCAGTGAAACTTCTTTCTGATCTGTGCATTCAGCTAACAGAGTTAAACCATACTTTTGATTGAGCAGATCTGAACACTCTTTCTGTTGAAAATGCAACTGGACATTTGGAGCGCTAAGAGCGTAGTAGTGGAAAAAGGAATATATTCAAATATAAACTACACAGAAGCATTCTGTGAAACTTCTTTCTGATCTGAGCATACAGCTAACAGAGTTAAACCATACTTTTGATTGAGCAGTTTTGAAACACTCTGTCTGTAGAAAATGCAACTGGACATTCGTAGCGCTAAGTGGGTAATAGTGGAAAAAGAATATGTTCAAATATAAACTACACAGAAGCATTGTATGAAACTTCTTTCTGTTCTGTGCATTCAACTAACAGAGTTGAACCTTACTTTTGATTGAGCCGTTCTGAAACACTCTTTCTGTAGAAACTGCAATTGGTCATTCTGAGCGTTAAGAGGCCTATATTGGGAAAAAGAATGTCTACAAATAAAAACTACACAGAAGAATTGTGTGAAACTTCATTCTGTTCTGTTTGTTCAACTAAAAGAGTTGAACCTTAGTTTTGATTGAGCCGTTCTGAAACACTCTTTCTGTAGAAAATGCAAGTGGAGATTCGGAGCGCTAAGAGGTTAATAGTGGAAAAAGGAATGTCTCCAAATATAAACTACACAGAATCATTCTGTGAAACTTCTTTCTGATCTGTGCATTCAGCTAACAGTGTTAAACCATACTTTTGATTGAGCAGATCTGAACACTCTTTCTGTAGAAAATGCAACTGGACATTTGGAGCGCTAAGAGAGTAGTAGTGGAAAAAGGAATATATTCAAATATAAACTACACAGAAGCATTCTGTGAAACTTCTTTCTGATCTGAGCATTCAGCTATCAGAGTTAAACCATACTTATGATTGAGCAGTTTTGAAACACTCTGTCTGTAGAAAATGCAACTGGACATTCGTAGCGCTAAGTGGGTAATAGTGGAAAAAAGAATATTTTCAAATATAAATTACACAGAAGCATTGTATGAAACTTCTTTCTGTTCTGTGCATTCAACTAACAGAGTTGAAACTTACTTTTGATTGAGCCTTTCTGAAACACTCTTTCTGTAGAAACTGCAATTGGACATTCTGAGTGATAAGAGGCCTATATTGGGAAAAATAATATCTTCAAATAAAAACTACACAGAAGCATTGTGTGAAACTTATTTCTGATATGTTCATTAAGCTAACAGAGTTAAACCATACTTTTCATTGCGCAGTTCTGAACACTCTTTCTGTAGAAAATGCAAGTGGACATTCGGAGCGCTAAGAGGGTAATAGTGGAAAAAGGAATATATTCAAATATAAACTACACAGTAGCATTCTGTGAAAATTCTTTCTGTTCTGTGCATTCAACTAACAGAGTTGAACCTTAGTTTTGATTGAGCCGTTCTGAAACACTCTTTCTGTAGAAACTGCAATTCGACATGCTAAGCGCTAAGAGGCCTACATTGGGAAAAAAAATATCTTCAAATAAAAACTACACAGATGCATTCTGTGAAACTTATTTCTGATCTGTAAATTCAGTTAACAGAGATAAAACATATTTTTGATTGAGCAGTTATGAAACACTCTTTTTGTAGAAAATGCAAGTGGAGATTCGGAGCGCTAAGAGGGTAATAGTGGAAAAAGGAATGTCTTCAAATATAAACTACACAGAATCATTCGGTGAAACTTCTTTCTGATCTGTGCATTCAGCTAACAGAGTTAAACCATACTTTTGATTGAGCAGATCTGAACACTCTTTCTGTTGAAAATGCAACTGGACATTTGGAGCGCTAAGAGCGTAGTAGTGGAAAAAGGAATATATTCAAATATAAACTACACAGAAGCATTCTGTGAAACTTCTTTCTGATCTGAGCATTCAGCTAACAGATTTAAACCATACTTTTGATTGAGCAGTTTTGAAACACTCTGTCTGTAGAAAATGCAACTGGACATTCGTAGCGCTAAGTGGGTAATAGTGGAAAAAAGAATATGTTCAAATATAAACTACACAGAAGCATTGTATGAAACTTCTTTCTGTTCTGTGCATTCAACTAACAGAGTTGAACCTTACTTTTGATTGAGCCTTTCTGAAACACTCTTTCTGTAGAAACTGCAATTGGACATTCTGAGCGCTAAGAGGCCTATATTGGGAAAAATAATATCTTCAAATAAAAACTACACAGAAGCATTGTGTGAAACTTATTTCTGATATGTTCATTAAGCTAACAGAGTTAAACCATACTTTTGATTGCGCAGTTCTGAACACTCTTTCTGTAGAAAATGCAAGTGGACATTCGGAGCGCTAAGAGGGTAATAGTGGAAAAAGGAATATATTCAAATATAAACTACACAGTAGCATTCTGTGAAAATTCTTTCTGTTCTGTGCATTCAACTAACAGAGTTGAACCTTACTTTTGATTGAGCCATTCTGAAACACTGTTTCTGTAGAAACTGCAATTGGACATGCTAAGCGCTAAGAGGCCTACATTGGGAAAAAGAATATCTTCAAATAAAAACTACACAGATGCATTCTGTGAAACTTATTTCTGATCTGTAAATTCAGTTAACAGAGATAAAACATATTTTTGATTGAGCAGTTATGAAACACTCTTTTTGTAGAAAATGCAAGTGGAGATTCGGAGCGCTAAGTGGGTAATAGTGGAAAAAGGAATGTCTTCAAATATAAACTACACAGAATCATTCAGTGAAACTTCTTTCTGATCTGTGCATTCAGCTAACAGAGTTAAACCATACTTTTGATTGAGCAGATCTGAACACTCTTTCTGTTGAAAATGCAACTGGACATTTGGAGCGCTAAGAGCGTAGTAGTGGAAAAAGGAATATATTCAAATATAAACTACACAGAAGCATTCTGTGAAACTTCTTTCTGATCTGAGCATACAGCTAACAGAGTTAAACCATACTTTTGATTGAGCAGTTTTGAAACACTCTGTCTGTAGAAAATGCAACTGGACATTCGTAGCGCTAAGTGGGTAATAGTGGAAAAAGAATATGTTCAAATATAAACTACACAGAAGCATTGTATGAAACTTCTTTCTGTTCTGTGCATTCAACTAACAGAGTTGAACCTTACTTTTGATTGAGCCGTTCTGAAACACTCTTTCTGTAGAAACTGCAATTGGTCATTCTGAGCGTTAAGAGGCCTATATTGGGAAAAAGAATGTCTACAAATAAAAACTACACAGAAGAATTGTGTGAAACTTCATTCTGTTCTGTTTGTTCAACTAAAAGAGTTGAACCTTAGTTTTGATTGAGCCGTTCTGAAACACTCTTTCTGTAGAAAATGCAAGTGGAGATTCGGAGCGCTAAGAGGTTAATAGTGGAAAAAGGAATGTCTCCAAATATAAACTACACAGAATCATTCTGTGAAACTTCTTTCTGATCTGTGCATTCAGCTAACAGTTTTAAACCATACTTTTGATTGAGCAGATCTGAACACTCTTTCTGTAGAAAATGCAACTGGACATTTGGAGCGCTAAGAGAGTAGTAGTGGAAAAAGGAATATATTCAAATATAAACTACACAGAAGCATTCTGTGAAACTTCTTTCTGATCTGAGCATTCAGCTATCAGAGTTAAACCATACTTATGATTGAGCAGTTTTGAAACACTCTGTCTGTAGAAAATGCAACTGGACATTCGTAGCGCTAAGTGGGTAATAGTGGAAAAAAGAATATTTTCAAATATAAATTACACAGAAGCATTGTATGAAACTTCTTTCTGTTCTGTGCATTCAACTAACAGAGTTGAAACTTACTTTTGATTGAGCCTTTCTGAAACACTCTTTCTGTAGAAACTGCAATTGGACATTCTGAGCGCTAAGAGGCCTATATTGGGAAAAATAATATCTTCAAATAAAAACTACACAGAAGCATTGTGTGAAACTTATTTCTGATATGTTCATTAAGCTAACAGAGTTAAACCATACTTTTGATTGCGCAGTTCTGAACACTCTTTCTGTAGAAAATGCAAGTGGACATTCGGAGCGCTAAGAGGGTAATAGTGGAAAAAGGAATATATTCAAATATAAACTACACAGTAGCATTCTGTGAAAATTCTTTCTGTTCTGTGCATTCAACTAACAGAGTTGAACCTTACTTTTGATTGAGCCATTCTGAAACACTGTTTCTGTAGAAACTGCAATTGGACATGCTAAGCGCTAAGAGGCCTACATTGGGAAAAAGAATATCTTCAAATAAAAACTACACAGATGCATTCTGTGAAACTTATTTCTGATCTGTAAATTCAGTTAACAGAGATAAAACATATTTTTGATTGAGCAGTTATGAAACACTCTTTTTGTAGAAAATGCAAGTGGAGATTCGGAGCGCTAAGTGGGTAATAGTGGAAAAAGGAATGTCTTCAAATATAAACTACACAGAATCATTCAGTGAAACTTCTTTCTGATCTGTGCATTCAGCTAACAGAGTTAAACCATACTTTTGATTGAGCAGATCTGAACACTCTTTCTGTTGAAAATGCAACTGGACATTTGGAGCGCTAAGAGCGTAGTAGTGGAAAAAGGAATATATTCAAATATAAACTACACAGAAGCATTCTGTGAAACTTCTTTCTGATCTGAGCATACAGCTAACAGAGTTAAACCATACTTTTGATTGAGCAGTTTTGAAACACTCTGTCTGTAGAAAATGCAACTGGACATTCGTAGCGCTAAGTGGGTAATAGTGGAAAAAGAATATGTTCAAATATAAACTACACAGAAGCATTGTATGAAACTTCTTTCTGTTCTGTGCATTCAACTAACAGAGTTGAACCTTACTTTTGATTGAGCCGTTCTGAAACACTCTTTCTGTAGAAACTGCAATTGGTCATTCTGAGCGTTAAGAGGCCTATATTGGGAAAAAGAATGTCTACAAATAAAAACTACACAGAAGAATTGTGTGAAACTTCATTCTGTTCTGTTTGTTCAACTAAAAGAGTTGAACCTTAGTTTTGATTGAGCCGTTCTGAAACACTCTTTCTGTAGAAAATGCAAGTGGAGATTCGGAGCGCTAAGAGGTTAATAGTGGAAAAAGGAATGTCTCCAAATATAAACTACACAGAATCATTCTGTGAAACTTCTTTCTGATCTGTGCATTCAGCTAACAGTGTTAAACCATACTTTTGATTGAGCAGATCTGAACACTCTTTCTGTAGAAAATGCAACTGGACATTTGGAGCGCTAAGAGAGTAGTAGTGGAAAAAGGAATATATTCAAATATAAACTACACAGAAGCATTCTGTGAAACTTCTTTCTGATCTGAGCATTCAGCTATCAGAGTTAAACCATACTTATGATTGAGCAGTTTTGAAACACTCTGTCTGTAGAAAATGCAACTGGACATTCGTAGCGCTAAGTGGGTAATAGTGGAAAAAAGAATATTTTCAAATATAAATTACACAGAAGCATTGTATGAAACTTCTTTCTGTTCTGTGCATTCAACTAACAGAGTTGAAACTTACTTTTGATTGAGCCTTTCTGAAACACTCTTTCTGTAGAAACTGCAATTGGACATTCTGAGTGATAAGAGGCCTATATTGGGAAAAATAATATCTTCAAATAAAAACTACACAGAAGCATTGTGTGAAACTTATTTCTGATATGTTCATTAAGCTAACAGAGTTAAACCATACTTTTCATTGCGCAGTTCTGAACACTCTTTCTGTAGAAAATGCAAGTGGACATTCGGAGCGCTAAGAGGGTAATAGTGGAAAAAGGAATATATTCAAATATAAACTACACAGTAGCATTCTGTGAAAATTCTTTCTGTTCTGTGCATTCAACTAACAGAGTTGAACCTTAGTTTTGATTGAGCCGTTCTGAAACACTCTTTCTGTAGAAACTGCAATTCGACATGCTAAGCGCTAAGAGGCCTACATTGGGAAAAAAAATATCTTCAAATAAAAACTACACAGATGCATTCTGTGAAACTTATTTCTGATCTGTAAATTCAGTTAACAGAGATAAAACATATTTTTGATTGAGCAGTTATGAAACACTCTTTTTGTAGAAAATGCAAGTGGAGATTCGGAGCGCTAAGAGGGTAATAGTGGAAAAAGGAATGTCTTCAAATATAAACTACACAGAATCATTCGGTGAAACTTCTTTCTGATCTGTGCATTCAGCTAACAGAGTTAAACCATACTTTTGATTGAGCAGATCTGAACACTCTTTCTGTTGAAAATGCAACTGGACATTTGGAGCGCTAAGAGCGTAGTAGTGGAAAAAGGAATATATTCAAATATAAACTACACAGAAGCATTCTGTGAAACTTCTTTCTGATCTGAGCATTCAGCTAACAGATTTAAACCATACTTTTGATTGAGCAGATTTGAAACACTCTGTCTGTAGAAAATGCAACTGGACATTCGTAGCGCTAAGTGGGTAATAGTGGAAAAAAGAATATGTTCAAATATAAACTACACAGAAGCATTGTATGAAACTTCTTTCTGTTCTGTGCATTCAACTAACAGAGTTGAACCTTACTTTTGATTGAGCCTTTCTGAAACACTCTTTCTGTAGAAACTGCAATTGGACATTCTGAGCACTAAGAGGCCTATATTGGGAAAAATAATATCTTCAAATAAAAACTACACAGAAGCATTGCGTGAAACTTATTTCTGATATGTTCATTAAGCTAACAGAGTTAAACCATACTTTTGATTGCGCAGTTCTGAACACTCTTTCTGTAGAAAATGCAAGTGGACATTCGGAGCGCTAAGAGGGTAATAGTGGAAAAAGGAATATATTCAAATATAAACTACACAGTAGCATTCTGTGAAAATTCTTTCTGTTCTGTGCATTCAACTAACAGAGTTGAACCTTACTTTTGATTGAGCCATTCTGAAACACTGTTTCTGTAGAAACTGCAATTGGACATGCTAAGCGCTAAGAGGCCTACATTGGGAAAAAGAATATCTTCAAATAAAAACTACACAGATGCATTCTGTGAAACTTATTTCTGATCTGTAAATTCAGTTAACAGAGATAAAACATATTTTTGATTGAGCAGTTATGAAACACTCTTTTTGTAGAAAATGCAAGTGGTGATTCGGAGCGCTAAGAGGGTAATAGTGGAAAAAGGAATGTCTTCAAATATAAACTACACAGAATCATTCGGTGAAACTTCTTTCTGATCTGTGCATTCAGCTAACAGAGTTAAACCATACTTTTGATTGAGCAGATCTGAACACTCTTTCTGTTGAAAATGCAACTGGACATTTGGAGCGCTAAGAGCGTAGTAGTGGAAAAAGGAATATATTCAAATATAAACTACACAGAAGCATTCTGTGAAACTTCTTTCTGATCTGAGCATACAGCTAACAGAGTTAAACCATACTTTTGATTGAGCAGTTTTGAAACACTCTGTCTGTAGAAAATGCAACTGGACATTCGTAGCGCTAAGTGGGTAATAGTGGAAAAAAGAATATGTTCAAATATAAACTACACAGAAGCATTGTATGAAACTTCTTTCTGTTCTGTGCATTCAACTAACAGAGTTGAACCTTACTTTTGATTGAGCCGTTCTGAAACACTCTTTCTGTAGAAACTGCAATTGGTCATTCTGAGCGTTAAGAGGCCTATATTGGGAAAAAGAATGTCTACAAAAAAAACTACACAGAAGAATTGTGTGAAACTTCTTTCTGTTCTGTTTGTTCAACTAAAAGAGTTGAACCTTAGTTTTGATTGAGCCGTTCTGAAACACTCTTTCTGTAGAAAATGCAAGTGGAGATTCGGAGCGCTAAGAGGGAAATAGTGGAAAAAGGAATGTCTCCAAATATAAACTACACAGAATCATTCTGTGAAACTTCTTTCTGATCTGTGCATTCAGCTAACAGAGTTAAACCATACTTTTGATTGAGCAGATCTGAACACACTTTCTGTAGAAAATGCAACTGGACATTTGGAGCGCTAAGAGAGTAGTAGTGGAAAAAGGAATATATTCAAATATAAACTACACAGAAGCATTCTGTGAAACTTCTTTCTGATCTGAGCATTCAGCTAACAGATTTAAACCATACTTTTGATTGAGCAGTTTTGAAACACTCTGTCTGTAGAAAATGCAACTGGACATTCGTAGCGCTAAGTGGGTAATAGTGGAAAAAAGAATATGTTCATATATAAACTACACAGAAGCATTGTATGAAACTTCTTTCTGTTCTGTGCATTCAACTAACAGAGTTGAACCTTACTTTTGATTGAGCCTTTCTGAAACACTCTTTCTGTAGAAACTGCAATTGGACATTCTGAGCGCTAAGAGGCCTATATTGGGAAAAATAATATCTTCAAATAAAAACTACACAGAAGCATTGTGTGAAACTTATTTCTGATATGTTCATTAAGCTAACAGAGTTAAACCATACTTTTGATTGCGCAGTTCTGAACACTCTTTCTGTAGAAAATGCAAGTGGACATTCGGAGCGCTAAGAGGGTAATAGTGGAAAAAGGAATATATTCAAATATAAACTACACAGTAGCATTCTGTGAAAATTCTTTCTGTTCTGTGCATTCAACTAACAGAGTTGAACCTTACTTTTGATTGAGCCGTTCTGAAACACTCTTTCTGTAGAAACTGCAATTGGACATGCTAAGCGCTAAGAGGCCTACATTGGGAAAAAGAATATCTTCAAATAAAAACTACACAGATGCATTCTGTGAAACTTATTCCTGATCTGTAATTTCAGTTAACAGAGGTAAAACATATTTTTGATTGAGCAGTTATGAAACACTCTTTTTGTAGAAAATGCAAGTGGAGATTCGGAGCGCTAAGAGGGTAATAGTGGAAAAAGGAATGTCTTCAAATATAAACTACACAGAATCATTCGGTGAAACTTCTTTCTGATCTGTGCATTCAGCTAACAGAGTTAAACCACACTTTTGATTGAGCAGATCTGAACACTCTTTCTGTAGAAAATGCAACTGGACATTTGGAGCGCTAAGAGCGTAGTAGTGGAAAAAGGAATATATTCAACTATAAACTACAAAGAAGCATTCTGTGAATCTTCTTTCTGATCTGAGCATTCAGCTAACAGAGTTAAACCATACTTTTGATTGAGCAGTTTTGAAACACTCTGTCTGTAGAAAATGCAACTGGACATTCATAGCGCTAAGTGGCTAATAGTGGAAAAAAGAATATGTTCAAATATAAACTACACAGAAGCATTGTATGAAACTTCTTTCTGTTCTGTGCATTCAACTAACAGAGTTGAACCTTACTTTTGATTGAGCCGTTCTGAAACACTCTTTCTGTAGAAACTGCAATTGGACATTCTGAGCGCTAAGAGGCCTATATTGGGAAAAAGAATGTCTACAAATAAAAACTACACAGAAGAATTTTGTGAAACTTCTATCTGTTCTGTTTGTTCAACTAAAAGAGTTGAACATTAGTTTTGATTGAGCCGTTCTGAAACACTCTTTATGTAGAAAATTCAAGTGGAAATTCGGAGCGCTAAGAGGGTAATAGTGGAAAAAGGAATGTCTCCAAATATAAACTACACAGAATCATTCTGTGAAACTTCTTTCTGATCTGTGCATTCAGCTAACAGAGTTAAACCATACTTTTGATTGAGCAGATCTGAACACTCTTTCTGTAGAAAATGCAACTGGACATTTGGAGCGCTAAGAGAGTAGTAGTGGAAAAAGGAATATATTCAAATATAAACTACACAGAAGCATTCTGTGAAACTTCTTTCTGATCTGAGCATTCAGCTAACAGAGTTAAACCATACTTTTGATTGAGCAGTTTTGAAACACTCTGTCTGTAGAAAATGCAACTGGACATTCGTAGCGCTAAGTGTGTAATAGTGGAAAAAAGAATATGTTCAAATATAAACTACACAGAAGCATTGTATGAAACTTCTTTCTGTTCTGTGCATTCAACTAACAGAGTTGAACCTTACTTTTGATTGAGCCTTTCTGAAACACTCTTTCTGTAGAAACTGCAATTGGACATTCTGAGCGCTAAGAGGCCTATATTGGGAAAAATAATATCTTCAAATAAAAACTACACAGAAGCATTGTGTGAAACTTATTTCTGATATGTTCATTAAGCTAACAGAGTTAAACCATACTTTTGATTGCGCAGTTCTGAACTCTCTTTCTGTAGAAAATGCAAGTGGACATTCCGAGCGCTAAGAGGGTAATAATGGAAAAAGGAATATATTCAAATATAAACTACACAGTAGCATTCTGTGAAAATTCTTTCTGTTCTGTGCATTCAACTAACAGAGTTGAACCTTACTTTTGATTGAGCCGTTCTGAAACACTCTTTCTGTAGAAACTGCAATTGGACATGCTAAGCGCTAAGAGGCCTACATTGCGAAAAAATATCTTCAAATAAAAACTACACAGATGCATTCTGTGCAACTTATTTCTGATCTGTAAATTCAGTTAACAGAGATAAAACATATTTTTGATTGAGCAGTTATGAAACACTCTTTTTGTAGAAAATGCAAGTGGAGATTCGGAGCGCTAAGAGGGTAATAGTGGAAAAAGGAATGTCTTCAAATATAAACTACACAGAATCATTCGGTGAAACTTCTTTCTGATCTGTGCATTCAGCTAACAGAGTTTAACCATACTTTTGATTGAGCAGATCTGAACACAATTTCTGTAGAAAATGCAACTGGACATTTGGAGCGCTAAGAGCGTAGTAGTGGAAAAAGGAATATATGCAAATATAAATTACACAGAAGCATTCTGTGAAACTTCTTTCTGATCTGAGCATTCAGCTAACAGAATTAAACCATACTTTTGATTGAGCAGTTTTGAAACACTCTGTCTGTAGAAAATGCAACTGGACATTCGTAGCGCTAAGTGGGTAATAGTGGAAAAAAGAATATGTTCAAATATAAACTACACAGAAGCATTGTATGAAACTTCTTTCTGTTCTGTGCATTCAACTAACAGAGTTAAACCTTACTTTTGATTGAGCCGTTCTGAAACACTCTTTCTGTAGAAACTGCAATTGGACATTCTGAGCGCTAAGAGGCCTATATTGGGAAAAATAATGTCTACAAATAAAAACTATACAGAAGAATTGTGTGAAACTTCTTTCTGTTCTGTTTGTTCAACTAAAAGAGTTGAACCTTAGTTTTGATTGAGCCGTTCTGAAACACTCTTTCTGTAGAAAATGCAAGTGGAGATTCGGAGCGCTAAGAGGGTAATAGTGGAAAAAGGAATGTCTCCAAATATAAACTACACAGAATCATTCTGTGAAACTTCTTTCTGATCTGTGCATTCAGCTAACAGAGTTAAACCATACTTTTGATTGAGCAGATCTGAACACTCTTTCTGTAGACAATGCAACTGGACATTTGGAGCGCTAAGAGAATAGTAGTGGAAAAAGGAATATATTCAAATATAAACTACACAGAAGCATTCTGTGAAACTTCTTCCTGATCTGAGCATTCAGCTAACAGAGTTAAACCATACTTTTGATTGAGCAGTTTTGAAACACTCTGTCTATAGAAAATGCAACTGGACATTCGTAGCGCTAAGTGGGTAATAGTGGAAAAAAGAATATGTTCAAATATAAACTACACAGAAGCATTGTATGAAACTTCTTTCTGTTCTGTGCATTCAACTAACAGAGTTGAACCTTACTTTTGATTGAGCCGTTCTGAAACACTCTTTCTGTAGAAACTGCAATTGGACATTCTGAGCGCTAAGAGGCCTCTATTGGGAAAAATAATATCTTCAAATAAAAACTACACAGAAGCATTGTGTGAAACTTATTTCTGATATGTTCATTAAGCTAACAGAGTTAAACCATACTTTTGATTGCGCAGTTCTGAACACACTTTGTGTAGAAAATGCAAGTGGACATTCGGAGCGCTAAGAGGGTAATAGTGGAAAAAGGAATATATTCAAATATAAACTACACAGTAGCATTCTGTGAAAATTCTTCCTGTTCTGTGCATTCAACTAACAGAGTTGAACCTTACTTTTGATTGAGCCGTTCTGAAACACTCTTTCTGTAGAAACTGCAATTGGACATGCTAAGCGCTAAGAGGCCTACATTGGGAAAAAGAATATCTTCAAATAAAAACTACACAGATGCATTCTGTGAAACTTATTTCTGATCTGTAAATTCAGTTAACAGAGATAAAACATATTTTTGATTGAGCAGTTATGAAACACTCTTTTTGTAGAAAATGCAAGTGGAGATTCGGAGCGCTAAGAGGGTAATAGTGGAAAAAGGAATGTCTTCAAATATAAACTACACAGAATCATTCGGTGAAAGTTCTTTCTGATCTGTGCATTCAGCTAACAGAGTTAAACCATACTTTTGATTGAGCAGATCTGAACACTCTTTCTGTAGAAAATGCAACTGGACATTTGGAGCGCTAAGAGCGTAGTAGTGGAAAAAGGAATATATTCAAATATAAACTACACAGAAGCATTCTGTGAAACTTCTTTCTGATCTGAGCATACAGCTAACAGAGTTAAACCATACTTTTGATTGAGCAGTTTTGAAACACTCTGTCTGTAGAAAATGCAACTGGACATTCGTAGCGCTAAGTGGGTAATAGTGGAAAAGAGAATATGTTCAAATATAAACTACACAGAAGCATTGTATGAAACTTCTTTCTGTTCTGTGCATTCAACTAACAGAGTTGAACCTTACTTTTGATTGAGCCGTTCTGAAACACTCTTTCTGTAGAAACTGCAATTGGACATTCTGAGCGCTAAGAGGCCTATATTGGGAAAAAGAATGTCTACAAATAAAAACTACACAGAAGAATTGTGTGAAACTTCTTTCTGTTCTGTTTGTTCAACTAAAAGAGTTGAACCTTAGTTTTGATTGAGCCGTTCTGAAACACTCTTTCTGTAGAAAATGCAAGTGGAGATTCGGAGCGCTAAGAGGGTAATAGTGGAAAAAGGAATGTCTCCAAATATAAACTACACAGAATCATTCTGTGAAACTTCTTTCTGATCTGTGCATTCAGCTAACAGAGTTAAAGCCTACTTTTGATTGAGCAGATCTGAACACTCTTTCTGTAGAAAATGCAACTGGACATTTGGAGCGCTAAGTGAGTAGTAGTGGAAAAAGGAATATATTCAAATATAAACTACACAGAAGCATTCTGTGAACCTTCTTTCTGATCTGAGCATTCAGCTAACAGAGTTAAACCATACTTATGATTGAGCAGTTTTGAAACACTCTGTCTGTAGAAAATGCAACTGGACATTCGTAGCCCTAAGTGGGTAATAGTGGAAAAAAGAATATGTTCAAATATAAACTACACAGAAGCATTGTATGAAACTTCTTTCTGTTCTGTGCATTCAACTAACAGAGTTGAACCTTACTTTTGATTGAGCCTTTCTGAAACACTCTTTCTGTAGAAACTGCAATTGGACATTCTGAGCGCTAAGAGGCCTATATTGGGAAAAATAATATCTTCAAATAAAAACTACACAGAAGCATTGTGTGAAACTTATTTCTGATATGTTCATTAAGCTAACAGAGTTAAACCATACTTTTGATTGCGCAGTTCTGAACACTCTTTCTGTAGAAAATGCAAGTGGACATTCGGAGCGCTAAGAGGGTAATAGTGGAAAAAGGAATATATTCAAATATAAACTACACAGTAGCATTCTGTGAAAATTCTTTCTGTTCTGTGCATTCAACTAACAGAGTTGAACCTTACTTTTGATTGAGCCGTTCTGAAACACTCTTTCTGTAGAAACTGCAATTGGACATGCTAAGCGCTAAGAGGCCTACATTGGGAAAAAGAATATCTTCAAAAAAAACTACACAGATGCATTCTGTGAAACTTATTTCTGATCTGTAAATTCAGTTAACAGAGATAAAACATATTTTTGATTGAGCAGTTATGAAACACTCTTGTTGTAGAAAATGCAAGTTGAGATTCGGAGCGCTAAGTGGGTAATAGTGGAAAAAGGAATGTCTTCATATATAAACTACACAGAATCATTCGGTGAAACTTCTTTCTGATCTGTGCATTCAGCTAACAGAGTTAAACCATACTTTTGATTGAGCAGATCTGAACACACTTTCTGTAGAAAATGCAACTGGACATTTGGAGCGCTAAGAGCGTAGTAGTGGAAAAAGGAATATATTCAAATATAAACTACACAGAAGCATTCTGTGAAACTTCTTTCTGATCTGAGCATTCAGCTAACAGAGTTAAACCATACTTTTGATTGAGCAGTTTTGAAACACTCTGTCTGTAGAAAATGCAACTGGACATTCATAGCGCTAAGTGGGTAATAGTGGAAAAAAGAATATGTTCAAATATAAACTACACAGAATCATTGTATGAAACTTCTTTCTGTTCTGTGCATTCAACTAACAGAGTTGAACCTTACTTTTGATTGAGCCGTTCTGAAACACTCTTTCTGTAGAAACTGCAATTGGACATTCTGAGCGCTAAGAGGCCTATATTGGGAAAAAGAATGTCTACAAATAAAAACTACACAGAAGAATTTTGTGAAACTTCTATCTGTTCTGTTTGTTCAACTAAAAGAGTTGAACCTTAGTTTTGATTGAGCCGTTCTGAAACACTCTTTATGTAGAAAATTCAAGTGGAGATTCGGAGCGCTAAGAGGGTAATAGTGGAAAAAGGAATGTCTCCAAATATAAACTACACAGAATCATTCTGTGAAACTTCTTTCTGATCTGTGCATTCAGCTAACAGAGTTAAACCATACTTTTGATTGAGCAGATCTGAACCCTCTTTCTGTAGAAAATGCAACTGGACATTTGGAGCGCTAAGAGTGTAGTAGTGGTAAAAGGAATATATTCAAATATAAACTACACAGAAGCATTCTGTGAAACTTCTTTCTGATCTGAGCATTCAGCTAACAGAGTTAAACCATACTTTTGATTGAGCAGTTTTGAAACACTCTGTCTGTAGAAAATGCAACTGGACATTCGTAGCGCTATGTGTGTAATAGTGGAAAAAAGAATATGTTCAAATATAAACTACACAGAAGCATTGTATGAAACTTCTTTCTGTTCTGTGCATTCAACTAACAGAGTTGAACCTTACTTTTGATTGAGCCTTTCTGAAACACTCTTTCTGTAGAAACTGCAATTGGACATTCTGAGCGCTAAGAGGCCTATATTGGGAAAAATAATATCTTCAAATAAAAACTACACAGAAGCATTGTGTGAAACTTATTTCTGATATGTTCATTAAGCTAACAGAGTTAAACCATACTTTTGATTGCGCAGTTCTGAACTCTCTTTCTGTAGAAATTGCAAGTGGACATTCGGAGCGCTAAGAGGGTAATAGTGGAAAAAGGAATATATTCAAATATAAACTACACAGTAGCATTCTGTGAAAATTCTTTCTGTTCTGTGCATTCAACTAACAGAGTTGAACCTTACTTTTGATTGAGCCGTTCTGAAACACTCTTTCTGTAGAAACTGCAATTGGACATGCTAAGCGCTAAGAGGCCTACATTGGGAAAAAAATATCTTCAAATAAAAACTACACAGATGCATTCTGTGCAACTTATTTCTGATCTGTAAATTCTGTTAACAGAGATAAAACATATTTTTCATTGAGCAGTTATGAAACACTCTTTTTGTAGAAAATGCAAGTGGAGATTCGGAGCGCTAAGATGGTAATAGTGGAAAAAGGAATGTCTTCAAATAGAAACTACACAGAATCATTCGGTGAAACTTCTTTCTGATCTGTGCATTCAGCTAACAGAGTTAAACCATACTTTTGATTGAGCAGATCTGAACACTGTTTCTGTTGAAAATGCAACTGGACATTTGGAGCGCTAAGAGCGTATTAGTGGAAAAAGTATATATTCAAATATAAATTACACAGAAGCATTCTGTGAAACTTCTTTCTTGTCTAAGCATTCAGCTAACAGAGTTAAACCATACTTTTGATTGAGCAGTTTTGAAACACTCTGTCTGTTGAAAATGCAACTGGACATTCGTAGCGCTAAGTGGGTAATAGTGGAAAAAAGAATATGTTCAAATATAAACTACACAGAAGCATTGTATGAAACTTCTTTCTGTTCTGTGCATTCAACTAACAGAGTTGAACCTTACTTTTGATTGAGCCGTTCTGAAACACTCTTTCTGTAGAAACTGCAATTGGACATTCTGAGCGCTAAGAGGCCTATATTGGGAAAAAGAATGTCTACAAATAAAAACTACACAGAAGAATTGTGTGAAACTTCTTTCTGTTCTGTTTGTTCAACTAAAAGAGTTGAACCTTAGTTTTGATTGAGTCGTTCTGAAACACTCTTTCTGTAGAAAATGCAAGTGGAGATTCGGAGCGCTAAGAGGGTAATAGTGGAAAAAGGAATGTCTCCAAATATAAACTACACAGAATCATTCTCTGAAACTTCTTTCTGATCTGTGCATTCAGCTAACAGAGTTAAACCATACTTTTGATTGAGCAGATCTGAACACTCTTTCTGTAGAAAATGCAACTGGACATTTGGAGCGCTAAGAGAGTAGTAGTGGAAAAAGGAATATATTCAAATATAAACTACACAGAAGCATTCTGTGAAACTTCTTTCTGAACTGAGCATTCAGCTAACAGAGTTAAACCATACTTTTGATTGAGCAGTTTTGAAACACTCTGTCTGTAGAAAATGCAACTGGACATTCGTAGCGCTAAGTGGGTAATAGTGGAAAAAAGAATATGTTCAAATATAAACTACACAGAAGCATTGTATGAAACTACTTTCTGTTCTGTGCATTCAACTAACAGAGTTGAACCTTAATTTTGATTGATCCTTTCTGAAACACTCTTTCTGTAGAAACTGCAATTGGACATTCTGAGTGCTAAGAGGCCTCTATTGGGAAAAATAATATCTTCAAATAAAAACTACACAGAAGCATTGTGTGAAACTTATTTCTGATATGTTCATTAAGCTAACAGAGTTAAACCATACTTTTGATTGCGCAGTTCTGAACCCTCTGTCTGTAGAAAATGCAAGTGGACATTCGGAGCGCTAAGAGCGTAATAGTGGAAAAAGGAATATATACAAATATAAACTACACAGTAGCATTCTGTGAAAATTCTTTCTGTTCTGTGCATTCAACTAACAGAGTTGAACCTTACTTTTGATTGAGCCGTTCTGAAACACTGTTTCTGTAGAAACTGCAATTGGACATGCTAAGCGCTAAGAGGCCTACATTGGGAAAAAGAATATCTTCAAATAAAAACTACACAGATGCATTCTGTGAAACTTATTTCTGATCTGTAAATTCAGTTAACAGAGATAAAACATATTTTTGATTGAGCAGTTATGAAACACTCTTTTTGTAGAAAATGCAAGTGGAGATTCGGAGCGCTAAGAGGGTAATAGTGGAAAAAGGAATGTCTTCAAATATAAACTACACAGAATCATTCAGTGAAACTTCTTTCTGATCTGTGCATTCAGCTAACAGAGTTAAACCATACTTTTGATTGAGCAGTTTTGAAACACTCTGTCTGTAGAAAATGCAACTGGACATTCGTAGCGCTAAGTGGGTAATAGTGGAAAAGAGAATATGTTCAAATATAAACTACACAGAAGCATTGTATGAAACATCTTTCTGTTCTGTGCATTCAGCTAACAGAGTTGAACCTTACTTTTGATTGAGCCGTTCTGAAACACTCTTTCTGTAAAACTGCAATTGGACATTCTGAGCGCTAAGAGGCCTATATTGGGAAAAAGAATGTCTACAAATAAAAACTACACAGAAGAATTGTGTGAAACTTCTTTCTGTTCTGTTTGTTCAACTAAAAGAGTTGAACCTTAGTTTTGATTGAGCCGTTCTGTAACAGTCTTTCTGTAGAAAATGCAAGTGGAGATTCGGAGCGCTAAGAGGGTAATAGTGGAAAAAGGAATGTCTCCAAATATAAACTACACAGAATCATTCTGTGAAACTTCTTTCTGATCTGTGCATTCAGCTAACAGAGTTAAACCATACTTTTGATTGAGCAGATCTGAACACTCTTTCTGTAGAAAATGCAACTGGACATTTGGAGCGCTAAGAGAGTAGTAGTGGAAAAAGGAATATATTCAAATATAAACTACACAGAAGCATTCTGTGAAACTTCTTTCTGATCTGAGCATTCAGCTAACAGAATTAAACCATACTTTTGATTGAGCAGTTTTGAAACACTCTGTCTATAGAAAATGCAACTGGACATTCGTAGCGCTAAGTGGGTAATAGTGGAAAAAAGAATATGTTCAAATATAAACTACACAGAAGCATTGTATGAAACTTCTTTCTGTTCTGTGCATTCAACTAACAGAGTTGAACCTTACTTTTGATTGAGCCGTTCTGAAACACTCTTTCTGTAGAAACTGCAATTGGACATTCTGAGCGCTAAGAGGCCACTATTGGGAAAAATAATATCTTCAAATAAAAACTACACAGAAGCATTGTGTGAAACTTATTTCTGATATGTTCATTAAGCTAACAGAGTTAAACCATACTTTTGATTGCGCAGTTCTGAACACTCTTTCTGTAGAAAATGCAAGTGGACATTCGGAGCGCTAAGAGGGTAATAGTGGAAAAAGGAATATATTCAAATATAAACTACACAGTAGCATTCTGTGAAAATTCTTTCTGTTCTGTGCATTCAACTAACAGAGTTGAACCTTACTTTTGATTGAGCCGTTCTGAAACACTCTTTCTGTAGAAACTGCAATTGGACATGCTAAGCGCTAAGAAGCCTACATTGGGAAAAAGAATATCTTCAAATAAAAACTACACAGATGCATTCTGTGAAACTTATTTCTGATCTGTAAATTCAGTTAACAGAGATAAAACATATTTTTGATTGAGCAGTTATGAAACACTCTTTCTGTAGAAAATGCAAGTGGAGATTCGGAGCGCTAAGAGGGTAATAGTGGAAAAAGGAATGTCTCCAAATATAAACTACACAGAATCATTCTCTGAAACTTCTTTCTGATCTGTGCATTCAGCTAACAGAGTTAAACCATACTTTTGATTGAGCAGATCTGAACACTCTTTCTGTAGAAAATGCAACTGGACATTTGGAGCGCTAAGAGAGTAGTAGTGGAAAAAGGAATATATTCAAATATAAACTACACAGAAGCATTCTGTGAAACTTCTTTCTGAACTGAGCATTCAGCTAACAGAGTTAAACCATACTTTTGATTGAGCAGTTTTGAAACACTCTGTCTGTAGAAAATGCAACTGGACATTCGTAGCGCTAAGTGGGTAATAGTGGAAAAAAGAATATGTTCAAATATAAACTACACAGAAGCATTGTATGAAACTTCTTTCTGTTCTGTGCATTCAACTAACAGAGTTGAACCTTAATTTTGATTGATCCTTTCTGAAACACTCTTTCTGTAGAAACTGCAATTGGACATTCTGAGCGCTAAGAGGCCTCTATTGGGAAAAATAATATCTTCAAATAAAAACTACACAGAAGCATTGTGTGAAACTTATTTCTGATATGTTCATTAAGCTAACAGAGTTAAACCATACTTTTGATTGCGCAGTTCTGAACACTCTGTCTGTAGAAAATGCAAGTGGACATTCGGAGCGCTAAGAGCGTAATAGTGGAAAAAGGAATATATACAAATATAAACTACACAGTAGCATTCTGTGAAAATTCTTTCTGTTCTGTGCATTCAACTAACAGAGTTGAACCTTACTTTTGATTGAGCCGTTCTGAAACACTGTTTCTGTAGAAACTGCAATTCGACATGCTAAGCGCTAAGAGGCCTACATTGGGAAAAAGAATATCTTCAAATAAAAACTACACAGATGCATTCTGTGAAACTTATTTCTGATCTGTAAATTCAGTTAACAGAGATAAAACATATTTTTGATTGAGCAGTTATGAAACACTCTTTTTGTAGAAAATGCAAGTGGAGATTCGGAGCGCTAAGAGGGTAATAGTGGAAAAAGGAATGTCTTCAAATATAAACTACACAGAATCATTCAGTGAAACTTCTTTCTGATCTGTGCATTCAGCTAACAGAGTTAAACCATACTTTTGATTGAGCAGTTTTGAAACACTCTGTCTGTAGAAAATGCAACTGGACATTCGTAGCGCTAAGTGGGTAATAGTGGAAAAGAGAATATGTTCAAATATAAACTACACAGAAGCATTGTATGAAACATCTTTCTGTTCTGTGCATTCAGCTAACAGAGTTGAACCTTACTTTTGATTGAGCCGTTCTGAAACACTCTTTCTGTTAAACTGCAATTGGACATTCTGAGCGCTAAGAGGCCTATATTGGGAAAAAGAATGTCTACAAATAAAAACTACACAGAAGAATTGTGTGAAACTTCTTTCTGTTCTGTTTGTTCAACTAAAAGAGTTGAACCTTAGTTTTGATTGAGCCGTTCTGTAACAGTCTTTCTGTAGAAAATGCAAGTGGAGATTCGGAGCGCTAAGAGGGTAATAGTGGAAAAAGGAATGTCTCCAAATATAAACTACACAGAATCATTCTGTGAAACTTCTTTCTGATCTGTGCATTCAGCTAACAGAGTTAAACCATACTTTTGATTGAGCAGATCTGAACACTCTTTCTGTAGAAAATGCAACTGGACATTTGGAGCGCTAAGAGAGTAGTAGTGGAAAAAGGAATATATTCAAATATAAACTACACAGAAGCATTCTGTGAAACTTCTTTCTGATCTGAGCATTCAGCTAACAGAATTAAACCATACTTTTGATTGAGCAGTTTTGAAACACTCTGTCTATAGAAAATGCAACTGGACATTCGTAGCGCTAAGTGGGTAATAGTGGAAAAAAGAATATGTTCAAATATAAACTACACAGAAGCATTGTATGAAACTTCTTTCTGTTCTGTGCATTCAACTAACAGAGTTGAACCTTACTTTTGATTGAGCCGTTCTGAAACACTCTTTCTGTAGAAACTGCAATTGGACATTCTGAGCGCTAAGAGGCCACTATTGGGAAAAATAATATCTTCAAATAAAAACTACACAGAAGCATTGTGTGAAACTTATTTCTGATATGTTCATTAAGCTAACAGAGTTAAACCATACTTTTGATTGCGCAGTTCTGAACACTCTTTCTGTAGAAAATGCAAGTGGACATTCGGAGCGCTAAGAGGGTAATAGTGGAAAAAGGAATATATTCAAATATAAACTACACAGTAGCATTCTGTGAAAATTCTTTCTGTTCTGTGCATTCAACTAACAGAGTTGAACCTTACTTTTGATTGAGCCGTTCTGAAACACTCTTTCTGTAGAAACTGCAATTGGACATGCTAAGCGCTAAGAAGCCTACATTGGGAAAAAGAATATCTTCAAATAAAAACTACACAGATGCATTCTGTGAAACTTATTTCTGATCTGTAAATTCAGTTAACAGAGATAAAACATATTTTTGATTGAGCAGTTATGAAACACTCTTTTTGTAGAAAATGCAAGTGGAGATTCGGAGCGCTAAGAGGGTAATAGTGGAAAAAGGAATGTCTTCAAATATAAACTACACAGAATCATTCGGTGAAACTTCTTTCTGATCTGTGCATTCAGCTAACAGAGTTAAACCATACTTTTGATTGAGCAGATCTGAACACTCTTTCTGTTGAAAATGCAACTGGACATTTGGAGCTCTAAGAGCGTAGTAGTGGAAAAAGGAATATATTCAAATATAAACTACACAGAAGCATTCTGTGAAACTTCTTTCTGATCTGAGCATACAGCTAACAGAGTTAAACCATAGTTTTGATTGAGCAGTTTTGAAACAATCTGTCTGTAGAAAATGCAACTGGACATTCGTAGCGCTAAGTGGGTAATAGTGGAAAAGAGAATATGTTCAAATATAAACTACACAGAAGCATTGTATGAAACTTCTTTCTGTTCTGTGCATTCAACTAACAGAGTTGAACCTTACTTTTGATTGAGCCGTTCTGAAACACTCTTTCTGTAGAGACTGCAATTGGACATTCTGAGCGCTAAGAGGCCTATATTGGGAAAAAGAATGTCTACAAATAAAAACTACACAGAAGAATTGTGTGAAACTTCTTTCTGTTCTGTTTGTTCAACTAAAAGAGTTGAACCTTAGATTTGATTGAGCCGTTCTGAAACACTCTTTCTGTAGAAAATGCAAGTGGAGATTCGGAGCGCTAAGAGGGTAATAGTGGAAAAAGGAATGTCTCCAAATATAAACTACACAGAATCATTCTGTGAAACTTCTTTCTGATCTGTGCATTCAGCTAACAGAGTTAAACCATACTTTTGATTGAGCAGATCTGAACACTCTTTCTGTAGAAAATGCAACTGGACATTTGGAGCGCTAAGAGAGTAGTAGTGGAAAAAGGAATATATTCAAATATAAACTACACAGAAGCATTCTGTGAAACTTCTTTCTGATCTGAGCATTCAGCTAACAGAGTTAAACCATACTTATGATTGAGCAGTTTTGAAACACTCTGTCTGTAGAAAATGCAACTGGACATTCGTAGCGCTAAGTGGGTAATAAGGGAAAAAAGAATATGTTCAAATATAAACTACACAGAAGCATTGTATGAAACTTCTTTCTGTTCTGTGCATTCAACTAACAGAGTTGAACCTTACTTTTGATTGAGCCTTTCTGAAACACTCTTTCTGTAGAAACTGCAATTGGACATTCTGAGCGCTAAGAGGCCTATATTGGGAAAAATAATATCTTCAAATAAAAACTACACAGAAGCATTGTGTGAAACTTATTTCTGATATGTTCATTAAGCTAACAGAGTTAAACCATACTTTTGATTGCGCAGTTCTGAACACTCTTTCTGGAGAAAATGCAAGTGGACATTCGGAGCGCTAAGAGGGTAATAGTGGAGAAAGGAATATATTCAAATATAAACTACACAGTAGCATTCTGTGAAAATTCTTTCTGTTCTGTGCATTCAACTAACAGAGTTGAACCTTACTTTTGATTGAGCCGTTCTGAAACACTCTTTCTGTAGAAACTGCAATTGGACATGCTAAGCGCTAAGAGGCCTACATTGGGAAAAAGAATATCTTCAAATAAAAACTACACAGATGCATTCTGTGAAACTTATTTCTGATCTGTAAATTCAGTTAACAGAGATAAAACATATTTTTGATTGAGCAGTTATGAAACACACTTTTTGTAGAAAATGCAAGTGGAGATTCGGAGCGCTAAGTGGGTAATAGTGGAAAAAGGAATGTCTTCATATATAAACTACACAGAATCATTCGGTGAAACTTCTTTCTGATCTGTGCATTCAGCTAACAGAGTTAAGCCATACTTTTGATTGAGCAGATCTGAACACACTTTCTGTAGAAAATGCAACTGGACATTTGGAGCGCTAAGAGCGTAGTAGTGGAAAAAGGAATATATTCAAATATAAACTACACAGAAGCATTCTGTGAAACTTCTTTCTGATCTGAGCATTCAGCTAACAGAGTTAAACCATACTTTTGATTGAGCAGTTTTGAAACACTCTGTCTGTAGAAAATGCAACTGGACATTCGTAGCGCTAAGTGGGTAATAGTGGAAAAGAGAATATGTTCAAATATAAACTACACAGAAGCATTGTATGAAACTTCTTTCTGTTCTGTGCATTCAACTAACAGAGTTGAACCTTACTTTTGATTGAGCCGTTCTGAAACACTCTTTCTGTAGAGACTGCAATTGGACATTCTGAGCGCTAAGAGGCCTATATTGGGAAAAAGAATGTCTACAAATAAAAACTACACAGAAGAATTGTGTGAAACTTCTTTCTGTTCTGTTCGTTCAACTAAAAGAGTTGAACCTTAGTTTTGATTGAGCCGTTCTGAAACACTCTTTCTGTAGAAAATGCAAGTGGAGATTCGGAGCGCTAAGAGGGTAATAGTGGAAAAAGGAATGTCTCCAAATATAAACTACACAGAATCATTCTGTGAAACTTCTTTCTGATCTGTGCATTCAGCTAACAGAGTTAAAACATACTTTTGATTGAGCAGATCTGAACACTCTTTCTGTAGAAAATGCAACTGGACATTTGGAGCGCTAAGAGAGTAGTAGTGGAAAAAGGAATATATTCAAATATAAACTACACAGAAGCATTCTGTGAAACTCCTTTCTGATCTGAGCATTCAGCTAACAGAGTTAAACCATACTTTTGATTGAGCAGTTTTGAAACACTCTGTCTGTAGAAAATGCAACTGGACATTCGTAGCGCTAAGTGGGTAATAGTGGAAAAAAAATATGTTCAAATATAAACTACACAGAACCATTGTATGAAACTTCTTTCTGTTCTGTGTATTCAACTAACAGAGTTGAACCTTACTTTTGATTGAGCCTTTCTGAAACACTCTTTCTGTAGAAACTGCAATTGGACATTCTGAGCGCTAAGAGGCCTCTATTGGGAAAAATAATATCTTCAAATAAAAACTACACAGAAGCATTGTGTGAAACTTATTTCTGATATGTTCATTAAGCTAACAGAGTTAAACCATACTTTTGATTGCGCAGTTCTGAACACTCTTTCTGTAGAAAATGCAAGTGGACATTCGGAGCGCTAAGAGGGTAATAGTGGAAAAAGGAATATATTCAAATATAAACTACACAGTAGCATTCTGTGAAAATTCTTTCTGTTCTGTGCATTCAACTAACAGAGTTGAACCTTACTTTTGATTGAGCCGTTCTGAAACACTCTTTCTGTAGAAACTGCAATTGGACATGCTAAGCGCTAAGAGGCCTACATTGGGAAAAAGAATATCTTCAAATAAAAACTACACAGATGCATTCTGTGAAACCTATTTCTGATCTGTAAATTCAGTTAACAGAGATAAAACATATTTTTGATTGAGCAGTTATGAAACACTCTTTTTGTAGAAAATGCAAGTGGAGATTCGGAGCGCTAAGTGGGTAATAGTGGAAAAAGGAATGTCTTCATATATAAACTACACAGAATCATTCGGTGAAACTTCTTTCTGATCTGTGCATTCAGCTAACAGAGTTAAACCATACTTTTGATTGAGCAGATCTGAACACACTTTCTGTAGAAAATGCAACTGGACATTTGGAGCGCTAAGAGCGTAGTAGTGGAAAAAGGAATATATTCAAATATAAACTACACAGAAGCATTCTGTGAAACTTCTTTCTGATCTGAGCATTCAGCTAACAGAGTTAAACCATACTTTTGATTGAGCAGTTTTGAAACACTCTGTCTGTAGAAAATGCAACTGGACATTCGTAGCGCTAAGTGGGTAATAGTGGAAAAAAGAATATGTTCAAATATAAACTACACAGAAGCATTGTATGAAACTTCTTTCTGTTCTGTGCATTCAACTAACAGAGTTGAACCTTACTTTTGATTGAGCCGTTCTGAAACACTCTTTCTGTAGAAACTGCAATTGGACATTCTGAGCGCTAAGAGGCCTATATTGGGAAAAAGAATGTCTACAAATAAAAACTATACAGAAGAATTGTGTGAAACTTCTTTCTGTTCTGTTTGTTCAAATAAAAGAGTTGAACCTTAGTTTTGATTGAGCCGTTCTGAAACACTCTTTCTGTAGAAAATGCAAGTGGAGATTCGGAGCGCTAAGAGGCTAATAGTGGAAAAAGGAATGTCTCCAAATATAAACTACACAGAATCATTCTGTGAAACTTCTTTCTGATCTGTGCATTCAGCTAACAGAGTTAAAACATACTTTTGATTGAGCAGATCTGAACACTCTTTCTGTAGAAAATGCAACTGGACATTTGGAGCGCTAAGAGAGTAGTAGTGGAAAAAGGAATATATTCAAATATAAACTACACAGAAGCATTCTGTGAAACTCCTTTCTGATCTGAGCATTCAGCTAACAGAGTTAAACCATACTTTTGATTGAGCAGTTTTGAAACACTCTGTCTGTAGAAAATGCAACTGGACATTCGTAGCGCTAAGTGGGTAATAGTGGAAAAAAGAATATGTTCAAATATAAACTACACAGAACCATTGTATGAAACTTCTTTCTGTTCTGTGCATTCAACTAACAGAGTTGAACCTTACTTTTGATTGAGCCTTTCTGAAACACTCTTTCTGTAGAAACTGCAATTTGACATTCTGAGCGCTAAGAGGCCTCTATTGGGAAAAATAATATCTTCAAATAAAAACTACACAGAAGCATTGTGTGAAACTTATTTCTGATATGTTCATTAAGCTAACAGAGTTAAACCATACTTTTGATTGCGCAGTTCTGAACACTCTTTCTGTAGAAAATGCAAGTGGACATTCGGAGCGCTAAGAGGGTAATAGTGGAAAAAGGAATATATTCAAATATAAACTACACAGTAGCATTCTGTGAAAATTCTTTCTGTTCTGTGCATTCAACTAACAGAGTTGAACCTTACTTTTGATTGAGCCGTTCTGAAACACTCTTTCTGTAGAAACTGCAATTGGACATGCTAAGCGCTAAGAGGCCTACATTGGGAAAAAGAATATCTTCAAATAAAAACTACACAGATGCATTCTGTGAAACTTATTTCTGATCTGTAAATTCAGTTAACAGTGATAAAACATATTTTTGATTGAGCAGTTATGAAACACTCTTTTTGTAGAAAATGCAAGTGGAGATTCGGAGCGCTAAGTGGGTAATAGTGGAAAAAGGAATGTCTTCATATATAAACTACACAGAATCATTCGGTGAAACTTCTTTCTGATCTGTGCATTCAGCTAACAGAGTTAAACCATACTTTTGATTGAGCAGATCTGAACACACTTTCTGTAGAAAATGCAAATGGACATTTGGAGCGCTAAGAGCGTAGTAGTGGAAAAAGGAATATATTCAAATATAAACTACACAGAAGCATTCTGTGAAACTTCTTTCTGATCTGAGCATTCAGCTAACAGAGTTAAACCATACTTTTGATTGAGCAGTTTTGAAACACTCTGTCTGTAGAAAATGCAACTGGACATTCGTAGCGCTAAGTGGGTAATAGTGGAAAAAAGAATATGTTCAAATATAAACTACACAGAAGCATTGTATGAAACTTCTTTCTGTTCTGTGCATTCAACTAACAGAGTTGAACCTTACTTTTGATTGAGCCGTTCTGAAACACTCTTTCTGTAGAAACTGCAATTGGACATTCTGAGCGCTAAGAGGCCTATATTGGGAAAAAGAATGTCTACAAATAAAAACTATACAGAAGAATTGTGTGAAACTTCTTTCTGTTCTGTTTGTTCAAATAAAAGAGTTGAACCTTAGTTTTGATTGAGCCGTTCTGAAACACTCTTTCTGTAGAAAATGCAAGTGGAGATTCGGAGCGCTAAGAGGGTAATAGTGGAAAAAGGAATGTCTCCAAATATAAACTACACAGAATCATTCTGTGAAACTTCTTTCTGATCTGTGCATTCAGCTAACAGAGTTAAAACATACTTTTGATTGAGCAGATCTGAACACTCTTTCTGTAGAAAATGCAACTGGACATTTGGAGCGCTAAGAGAGTAGTAGTGGAAAAAGGAATATATTCAAATATAAACTACACAGAAGCATTCTGTGAAACTCCTTTCTGATCTGAGCATTCAGCTAACAGAGTTAAACCATACTTTTGATTGAGCAGTTTTGAAACACTCTGTCTGTAGAAAATGCAACTGGACATTCGTAGCGCTAAGTGGGTAATAGTGGAAAAAAGAATATGTTCATATATAAACTACACAGAAGCATTGTATGAAACTTCTTTCTGTTCTGTGCATTCAACTAACAGAGTTGAACCTTACTTTTGATTGAGCCTTTCTGAAACACTCTTTCTGTAGAAACTGCAATTGGACATTCTGAGCGCTAAGAGGCCTCTATTGGGAAAAATAATATCTTCAAATAAAAACTACACAGAAGCATTGTGTGAAACTTATTTCTGATATGTTCATTAAGCTAACAGAGTTAAACCATACTTTTGATTGCACAGTTCTGAACACTATTTCTGTAGAAAATGCAAGTGGACATTCGGAGCGCTAAGAGGGTAATAGTGGAAAAAGGAATATATTCAAATATAAACTACACAGTAGCATTCTGTGAAAATTCTTTCTGTTCTGTGCATTCAACTAACAGAGTTGAACCTTACTTTTGATTGAGCCGTTCTGAAACACTCTTTCTGTAGAAACTGCAATTGGACATGCTAAGCGCTAAGAGGCCTACATTGGGAAAAAGAATATCTTCAAATAAAAACTACACAGATGCATTCTGTGAAACTTATTTCTGATCTGTAAATTCAGTTAACAGAGATAAAACATATTTTTGATTGAGCAGTTATGAAACACTCTTTTTGTAGAAAATGCAAGTGGAGATTCGGAGCGCTAAGTGGGTAATAGTGGAAAAAGGAATGTCTTCATATATAAACTACACAGAATCATTCGGTGAAACTTCTTTCTGATCTGTGCATTCAGCTAACAGAGTTAAACCATACTTTTGATTGAGCAGATCTGAACACACTTTCTGTAGAAAATGCAACTGGACATTTGGAGCGCTAAGAGCGTAGTAGTGGAAAAAGGAATATATTCAAATATAAACTACACAGAAGCATTCTG
Source organism: Symphalangus syndactylus (assembly GCF_028878055.3). NCBI lineage: Eukaryota > Metazoa > Chordata > Mammalia > Primates > Hylobatidae > Symphalangus > Symphalangus syndactylus. Next base: position 105,102,592 of record NC_072439.2, read on the forward strand.
TGAAACTTCTTTCTGATCTGAGCATTCAGCTAACAGAGTTAAACCATACTTTTGATTGAGCAGTTTTGAAACACTCTGTCTGTAGAAAATGCAACTGGACATTCGTAGCGCTAAGTGGGTAATAGTGGAAAAAAGAATATGTTCAAATATAAACTACACAGAAGCATTGTATGAAACTTCTTTCTGTTCTGTGCATTCAACTAACAGAGTTGAACCTTACTTTTGATTGAGCCGTTTTGAAACACTCTTTCTGTAGAAACTGCAATTGGACATTCTGAGCGCTAAGAGGCCTATATTGGGAAAAAGAATGTCTACAAATAAAAACTATACAGAAGAATTGTGTGAAACTTCTTTCTGTTCTGTTTGTTCAACTAAAAGAGTTGAACCTTAGTTTTGATTGAGCCGTTCTGAAACACTCTTTCTGTAGAAAATGCAAGTGGAGATTCGGAGCGCTAAGAGGGTAATAGTGGAAAAAGGAATGTCTCCAAATATAAACTACACAGAATCATTCTGTGAAACTTCTTTCTGATCTGTGCATTCAGCTAACAGAGTTAAACCATACTTTTGATTGAGCAGATCTGAACACTCTTTCTGTAGAAAATGCAACTGGACATTTGGAGCGCTAAGAGAGTAGTAGTGGAAAAAGGAATATATTCAAATATAAACTACACAGAAACATTCTGTGAAACTCCTTTCTGATCTGAGCATTCAGCTAACAGAGTTAAACCATACTTTTGATTGAGCAGTTTTGAAACACTCTGTCTGTAGAAAATGCAACTGGACATTCGTAGCGCTAAGTGGGTAATAGTGGAAAAAAGAATATGTTCATATATAAACTACACAGAAGCATTGTATGAAACTTCTTTCTGTTCTGTGCATTCAACTAACAGAGTTGAACCTTACTTTTGATTGAGCCTTTCTGAAACACTCTTTCTGTAGAAACTGCAATTGGACATTCTGAGCGCTAAGAGGCCTCTATTGGGAAAAATAATATCTTCAAATAAAAACTACACAGAAGCATTGTGTGAAACTTATTTCTGATATGTTCATTAAGCTAACAGAGTTAAACCATACTTTTGATTGCGCAGTTCTGAACACTCTTTCTATAGAAAATGCAAGTGGACATTCGGAGCGCTAAGAGGGTAATAGTGGAAAAAGGAATATATTCAAATATAAACTACACAGTAGCATTCTGTGAAAATTCTTTCTGTTCTGTGCATTCAACTAACAGAGTTGAACCTTACTTTTGATTGAGCCGTTCTGAAACACTCTTTCTGTAGAAACTGCAATTGGACATGCTAAGCGCTAAGAGGCCTACATTGGGAAAAAGAATATCTTCAAATAAAAACTACACAGATGCATTCTGTGAAACTTATTTCTGATCTGTAAATTCAGTTAACAGAGATAAAACATATTTTTGATTGAGCAGTTATGAAACACTCTTTTTGTAGAAAATGCAAGTGGAGATTCGGAGCGCTAAGTGGGTAATAGTGGAAAAAGGAATGTCTTCATATATAAACTACACAGAAACATTCGGTGAAACTTCTTTCTGATCTGTGCATTCAGCTAACAGAGTTAAACCATACTTTTGATTGAGCAGATCTGAACACACTTTCTGTAGAAAATGCAACTGGACATTTGGAGTGCTAAGAGCGTAGTAGTGGAAAAAGGAATATATTCAAATATAAACTACACAGAAGCATTCTGTGAAACTTCTTTCTGATCTGAGCATTCAGCTAACAGAGTTAAACCATACTTTTGATTGAGCAGTTTTGAAACACTCTGTCTGTAGAAAATGCAACTGGACATTCGTAGCGTTAAGTGGGTAAAAGTGGAAAAAAGAATATGTTCAAATATAAACTACACAGAAGCATTGTATGAAACTTCTTTCTGTTCTGTGCATTCAACTAACAGAGTTGAACCTTACTTTTGATTGAGCCGTTCTGAAACACTCTTTCTGTAGAAACTGCAATTGGACATTCTGAGCGCTAAGAGGCCTATATTGGGAAAAAGAATGTCTACAAATAAAAACTATACAGAAGAATTGTGTGAAACTTCTTTCTGTTCTGTTTGTTGAAATAAAAGAGTTGAACCTTAGTTTTGATTGAGCCGTTCTGAAACACTCTTTCTGTAGAAAATGCAAGTGGAGATTCGGAGCGCTAAGAGGGTAATAGTGGAAAAACGAATGTCTCTAAATATAAACTACACAGAATCATTCTGTGAAACTTCTTTCTGATCTGTGCATTCAGCTAACAGAGTTAAAACATACTTTTGATTTAGCAGATCTGAACACTCTTTCTGTAGAAAATGCAACTGTACATTTGGAGCGCTAAGAGAGTAGTAGTGGAAAAAGGAATATATTCAAATATAAACTACACAGAAGCATTCTGTGAAACTTCTTTCTGATCTGAGCATTCAGCTAACAGAGTTAAACCATACTTTTGATTGAGCAGTTTTGAAACACTCTGTCTGTACAAAATGCAACTGGACATTCGTAGCGCTAAGTGGGTAATAGTGGAAAAAAAAATATGTTCAAATATAAACTACACAGAAGCATTGTATGAAACTTCTTTCTGTTCTGTGCATTCAACTAACAGAGTTGAACCTTACTTTTGATTGAGCCTTTCTGAAACACTCTTTCTGTAGAAACTGCAATTGGACATTCTGAGCGCTAAGAGGCCTCTATTGGGAAAAATAATATCTTCAAATAAAAACTACACAGAAGCATTGTGTGAAACTTATTTCTGATATGTTCATTAAGCTAACAGAGTTAAACCATACTTTTGATTGCGCAGTTCTGAACACTCTTTCTGTAGAAAATGCAAGTGGACATTCGGAGCGCTAAGAGGGTAATAGTGGAAAAAGGAATATATTCAAATATAAACTACACAGTAGCATTCTGTGAAAATTCTTCCTGTTCTGTGCATTCAACTAACAGAGTTGAACCTTACTTTTGATTGAGCCGTTCTGAAACACTCTTTCTGTAGAAACTGCAATTGGACATGCTAAGCGCTAAGAGGCCTACATTGGGAAAAAGAATATCTTCAAATAAAAACTACACAGATGCATTCTGTGAAACTTATTTCTGATCTGTAAATTCAGTTAACAGAGATAAAACATATTTTTGATTGAGCAGTTATGAAACACTCTTTTTGTAGAAAATGCAAGTGGAGATTCGGAGCGCTAAGAGGGTAATAGTGGAAAAAGGAATGTCTTCAAATATAAACTACACAGAATCATTCGGTGAAACTTCTTTCTGATCTGTGCATTCAGCTAACAGATTTAAACCATACTTTTGATTGAGCAGTTTTGAAACACTCTGTCTGTAGAAAATGCAACTGGACATTCGTAGCGCTAAGTGGGTAATAGTGGAAAAAAAAATATGTTCAAATATAAACTACACAGAAGCATTGTATGAAACTTCTTTCTGTTCTGTGCATTCAACTAACAGAGTTGAACCTTACTTTTGATTGAGCCTTTCTGAAACACTCTTTCTGTAGAAACTGCAATTGGACATTCTGAGCGCTAAGAGGCCTCTATTGGGAAAAATAATATCTTCAAATAAAAACTACACAGAAGCATTGTGTGAAACTTATTTCTGATATGTTCATTAAGCTAACAGAGTTAAACCATACTTTTGATTGCGCAGTTCTGAACACTCTTTCTGTAGAAAATGCAAGTGGACATTCGGAGCGCTAAGAGGGTAATAGTGGAAAAAGGAATATATTCAAATATATACTACACAGTAGCATACTGTGAAAATTCTTCCTGTTCTGTGCATTCAACTAACAGAGTTGAACCTTACTTTTGATTGAGCCGTTCTGAAACACTCTTTCTGTAGAAACTGCAATTGGACATGCTAAGCGCTAAGAGGCCTACATTGGGAAAAAGAATATCTTCAAATAAAAACTACACAGATGCATTCTGTGAAACTTATTTCTGATCTGTAAATTCAGTTAACAGAGATAAAACATATTTTTGATTGAGCAGTTATGAAACACTCTTTTTGTAGAAAATGCAAGTGGAGATTCGGAGCGCTAAGAGGGTAATAGTGGAAAAAGGAATGTCTTCAAATATAAACTACACAGAATCATTCGGTGAAACTTCTTTCTGATCTGTGCATTCAGCTAACAGAGTTAAACCATACTTTTGATTGAGCAGATCTGAACACTCTTTCTGTTGAAAATGCAACTGGACATTTGGAGCGCTAAGAGCGTAGTATTGGAAAAAGGAATATATTCAAATATAAACTACACAGAAGCATTCTGTGAAACTTCTTTCTGATCTGAGCATACAGCTAACAGAGTTAAACCATACTTTTGATTGAGCAGTTTTGAAACACTCTGTCTGTAGAAAATGCAACTGGACATTCGTAGCGCTAAGTGGGTAATAGTGGAAAAGAGAATATGTTCAAATATAAACTACACAGAAGCATTGTATGAAACTTCTTTCTGTTCTGTGCATTCAACTAACAGAGTTGAACCTTACTTTTGATTGAGCCGTTCTGAAACACTCTTTCTGTAGAAACTGCAATTGGACATTCTGAGCGCTAGGAGGCCTATATTGGGAAAAAGAATGTCTACAAATAAAAACTACACAGAAGAATTGTGTGAAACTTCTTTCTGTTCTGTTTGTTCAACTAAAAGAGTTGAACCTTAGTTTTGATTGAGCCGTTCTGAAACACTCTTTCTGTAGAAAATGCAAGTGGAGATTCGGAGCGCTAAGAGGGTAATAGTGGAAAAAGGAATGTCTCCAAATATAAACTACACAGAATCATTCTGTGAAACTTATTTCTGATCTGTGCATTCAGCTAACAGAGTTAAACCATACATTTGATTGAGCAGATCTGAACACTCTTTCTGTAGAAAATGCATCTGGACATTTGGAGCGCTAAGAGAGTACTAGTGGAAAAAGGAATATATTCAAATATAAACTACACAGAAGCATTCTGTGAAATTTTTTCTGATCTGAGCATTCAGCTAACAGAGTTAAACTATACTTTTGATTGAGCAGTTTTGAAACACTCTGTCTGTAGAAAATGCAACTGGACATTCGTAGCGCTAAGTGGGTAATAGTGGAAAAAAGAATATGTTCAAATATAAACTACGCAGAAGCATTGTATGAAACTTCTTTCTGTTCTGTGCATTCAACTAACAGAGTTGAACCTTACTTTTGATTGAGCCTTTCTGAAACACTCTTTCTGTAGAAACTGCAATTGGACATTCTGAGCGCTAAGAGGCCTCTATTGGGAAAAATAATATCTTCAAATAAAAACTACACAGAAGCATTGTGTGAAACTTATTTCTGATATGTTCATTAAGCTAACAGAGTTAAACCATACTTTTGATTGCGCAGTTCTGAACACTCTTTCTGTAGAAAATGCAAGTGGACATTCGGAGCGCTAAGAGTGTAATAGTGGAAAAAGGGATATATTCAAATATAAACTACACAGTAGCATTCTGTGAAAATTCTTTCTATTCTGTGCATTCAACTAACAGAGTTAAACCTTACTTTTGATTGAGCCGTTCTGAAACACTCTTTCTGTAGAAACTGCAATTGGACATGCTAAGCGCTAAGAGGCCTACATTGGGAAAAAGAATATCTTCAAATAAAAACTACACAGATGCATTCTGTGAAACTTATTTCTGATCTGTAAATTCAGTTAACAGAGATAAAACATATTTTTGATTGAGCAGTTATGAAACACTCTTTTTGTAGAAAATGCAAGTGGAGATTCGGAGCGCTAAGAGGGTAATAGTGGAAAAAGGAATGTCTTCAAATATAAACTACACAGAATCATTCGGTGAAACTTCTTTCTGATCTGTGCATTCAGCTAACAGAGTTAAACCATACTTTTGATTGAGCAGATCAGAACACTCTTTCTGTAGAAAATGGAACTGGACATTTGGAGCGCTAAGAGCGTAGTAGTGGAAAAAGGAATATATTCAAATATAAACAACACAGAAGCATTCTGTGAAACTTCTTTCTGATCTGAGCATTCAGCTAACAGAGTTAAACCATACTTTTGATTGAGCAGTTTTGAAACACTCTGTCTGTAGAAAATGCAACTGGACATTCGTAGCGCTAAGTGGGTATAGTGGAAAAAAGAATATGTTCAAATATAAACTACACAGAAGCATTGTATGAAACTTCTTTCTGTTCTGTGCATTCAACTAACAGAGTTGAACCTTATTTTTGATTGAGCCGTTCTGAAACACTCTTTCTGTAGAAACTGCAATTGGACATTCTGAGCGCTAGGAGGCCTATATTGGGAAAAAGAATGTCTACAAATAAAAACTACACAGAAGAATTGTGTGAAACTTCTTTCTGTTCTGTTTGTTCAACTAAAAGAGTTGAACCTTAGTTTTGATTGAGCCGTTCTGAATCACTCTTTCTGTAGAAAATGCAAGTGGAGATTCGGAGCGCTAAGAGGGTAATAGTGGAAAAAGGAATGTCTCCAAATATAAACTACACAGAATCATTCTGTGAAACTTCTTTCTGATCTGTGCATTCAGCTAACAGAGTTAAACCATACATTTGATTGTGCAGATCTGAACACTCTTTCTGTAGAAAATGCATCTGGACATTTGGAGCGCTAAGAGGGTAATAGTGGAAAAAGGAATGTCTTCAAATATAAACTACACAGAATCATTCGGTGAAACTTCTTTCTGATCTGTGCATTCAGCTAACAGAGTTAAACCATACTTTTGATTGAGCAGATCAGAACACTCTTTCTGTAGAAAATGGAACTGGACATTTGGAGCGCTAAGAGCGTAGTAGTGGAAAAAGTAATATATTCAAATATAAACTACACAGAAGCATTCTGTGAAACTTCTTTCTGATCTGAGCATTCAGCTAACAGAGTTAAACCATACTTTTGATTGAGCAGTTTTGAAACACTCTGTCTGTAGAAAATGCAACTGGACATTCGTAGCGCTAAGTGGGTAATAGTGGAAAAAAGAATATGTTCAAATATAAACTACACAGAAGCATTGTATGAAACTTCTTTCTGTTCTGTGCATTCAACTAACAGAGTTGAACCTTACTTTTGATTGAGCCTTTCTGAAACACTCTTTCTGTAGAAACTGCAATTGGACATTCTGAGCGCTAAGAGGCCTCTATTGGGAAAAATAATATCTACAAATAAAAACTACACAGAAGCATTGTGTGAAACTTATTTCTGATATGTTCATTAAGCTAACAGAGTTAAACCATACTTTTGATTGCGCAGTTCTGAACACTCTTTCTGTAGAAAATGCAAGTGGACATTCGGAGCGCTAAGAGGGTAATAGTGGAAAAAGGAATATATTCAAATATAAACTACACAGTAGCATTCTGTGAAAATTCTTCCTGTTCTGTGCATTCAACTAACAGAGTTGAAACTTACTTTTGATTGAGCCGTTCTGAAACACTCTTTCTGTAGAAACTGCAATTGGACATGCTAAGCGCTAAGAGGCCTACATTGGGAAAAAGAATATCTTCAAATAAAAACTACACAGATGCATTCTGTGAAACTTATTTCTGATCTGTAAATTCAGTTAACAGAGATAAAACATATTTTTGATTGAGCAGTTATGAAACACTCTTTTTGTAGAAAATGCAAGTGGAGATTCGGAGCGCTAAGAGGGTAATAGTGGAAAAAGGAATGTCTTCAAATATAAACTACACAGTATCATTCGGTGAAACTTCTTTCTGATCTGTGCATTCAGCTAACAGAGTTAACCCATACTTTTGATTGAGCAGATCTGAACACTCTTTCTGTTGAAAATGCAACTGGACATTTGGAGCGCTAAGAGCGTAGTAGTGGAAAAAGGAATATATTCAAATATAAACTACACAGAAGCATTCTGTGAAACTTCTTTCTGATCTGAGCATACAGCTAACAGAGTTAAACCATAGTTTTGATTGAGCAGTTTTGAAACACTCTGTCTGTAGAAAATGCAACTGGACATTCGTAGCGCTAAGTGGGTAATAGTGGAAAAGAGAATATGTTCAAATATAAACTACACAGAAACATTGTATGAAACTTCTTTCTGTTCTGTGCATTCAACTAACAGAGTTGAACCTTACTTTTGATTGAGCCGTTCTGAAACACTCTTTCTGTAGAGACTGCAATTGAACATTCTGAGCGCTAAGAGGCCTATATTGGGAAAAAGAATGTCTACAAATAAAAACTACACAGAAGAATTGTGTGAAACTTCTTTCTGTTCTGTTTGTTCAACTAAAAGAGTTGAGCCTTAGTTTTCATTGAGCCGTTCTGAAACACTCTTTCTGTAGAAAATGCAAGTGGAGATTCGGAGCGCTAAGCGGGTAATAGTGGAAAAAGGAATGTCTCCAAATATAAACTACACAGAATCATTCTGTGAAACTTCTTTCTGATCTGTGCATTCAGCTAACAGAGTTAAACCATACATTTGATTGAGCAGATCTGAACACTCTTTCTGTAGAAAATGCAACTGGACATTTGGAGCGCTAAGAGAGTAGTAGTGGAAAAAGGAATATATTCAAATATAAACTACACAGAAGCATTCTGTGAAACTTCTTTCTGATCTGAGCATTCAGCTAACAGAGTTAAACCATACTTTTGATTGAGCAGATCTGAACACTCTTTCTGTAGAAAATGCAACTGGACATTTGGAGCGCTAAGAGAGTAGTAGTGGAAAAAGGAATATATTCAAATATAAACTACACAGAAGCATTCTGTGAAACTTCTTTCTGATCTGAGCATTCAGCTAACAGAGTTAAACCATACTTATGATTGAGCAGTTTTGAAACACTCTGTCTGTAGAAAATGCAACTGGACATTCGTAGCGCTAAGTGGGTAATAGTGGAAAAAAGAATATGTTCAAATATAAACTACACAGAAGCATTGTATGAAACTTCTTTCTGTTCTGTACATTCAACTAACAGAGTTGAACTTACTTTTGATTGAGCCTTTCTGAAACACTCTTTCTGTAGAAACGGCAATTGGACATTCTGAGCGCTAAGAGGCCTATATTGGGAAATATAATATCTTCAAATAAAAACTACACAGAAGCATTGTGTGAAACTTATTTCTGATATGTTCATTAAGCTAACAGAGTTAAACCATACTTTTGATTGCGCAGTTCTGAACACTCTTTCTGTAGAAAATGCAAGTGGACATTCGGAGCGCTAAGAGGGTAATAGTGGAAAAAGGAATATATTCAAATATAAACTACACAGTAGCATTCTGTGAAAATTCTTTCTGTTCTGTGCATTCAACTAACAGAGTTGAACCTTACTTTTGATTGAGCCGTTCTGAGACACTCTTTCTGTAGAAACTGCAATTGGACATGCTAAGCGCTAAGAGGCCTACATTGGGAAAAAGAATATCTTCAAATAAAAACTACACAGATGCATTCTGTGAAACTTATTTCTGATCTGTAAATTCAGTTAACAGAGATAAAACATATTTTTGATTGAGCAGTTATGAAACACTCTTTTTGTAGAAAATGCAAGTGGAGATTCGGAGCGCTAATTGGGTAATAGTGGAAAAAGGTATGTCTTCATATATAAACTACACAGAATCATTCGGTGAAACTTCTTTCTGATCTGTGCCTTCAGCTAACAGAGTTAAACCATACTTTTGATTGAGCAGATCTGAACACACTTTCTGTAGAAAATGCAACTGGACATTTGGAGCGCTAAGAGATTAGTAGTGGAAAAAGGAATATATTCAAATATAAACTACACAGAAGCATTCTGTGAAACTTCTTTCTGATCTGAGCATTCAGCTAACAGAGTTAAACCATACTTTTGATTGAGCAGTTTTGAAACACTCTGTCTGTAGAAAATGCAACTGGACATTCGTAGCGCTAAGTGGGTAATAGTGGAAAAAAGAATATGATCAATATAAACTACACAGAAGCATTGTATGAAACTTCTTTCTGTTCTGTGCATTCAACTAACAGAGTTGAACCTTACTTTTGATTGAGCCTTTCTGAAACACTCTTTCTGTAGAAACTGCAATTGGACATTCTGAGCGCTAAGAGGCCTCTATTGGGAAAAATAATATCTACAAATAAAAACTACACAGAAGCATTGTGTGAAACTTATTTCTGATATGTTCATTAAGCTAACAGAGTTAAACCATACTTTTGATTGCGCAGTTCTGAACACTCTTTCTGTAGAAAATGCAAGTGGACATTCGGAGCGCTAAGAGGGTAATAGTGGAAAAAGGAATATATTCAAATATAAACTACACAGTAGCATTCTGTGAAAATTCTTCCTGTTCTGTGCATTCAACTAACAGAGTTGAAACTTACTTTTGATTGAGCCGTTCTGAAACACTCTTTCTGTAGAAACTGCAATTGGACATGCTAAGCGCTAAGAGGCCTACATTGGGAAAAAGAATATCTTCAAATAAAAACTACACAGATGCATTCTGTGAAACTTATTTCTGATCTGTAAATTCAGTTAACAGAGATAAAACATATTTTTGATTGAGCAGTTATGAAACACTCTTTTTGTAGAAAATGCAAGTGGAGATTCGGAGCGCTAAGAGGGTAATAGTGGAAAAAGGAATGTCTTCAAATATAAACTACACAGTATCATTCGGTGAAACTTCTTTCTGATCTGTGCATTCAGCTAACAGAGTTAACCCATACTTTTGATTGAGCAGATCTGAACACTCTTTCTGTTGAAAATGCAACTGGACATTTGGAGCGCTAAGAGCGTAGTAGTGGAAAAAGGAATATATTCAAATATAAACTACACAGAAGCATTCTGTGAAACTTCTTTCTGATCTGAGCATACAGCTAACAGAGTTAAACCATAGTTTTGATTGAGCAGTTTTGAAACACTCTGTCTGTAGAAAATGCAACTGGATATTCGTAGCGCTAAGTGGGTAATAGTGGAAAAGAGAATATGTTCAAATATAAACTACACAGAAGCATTGTATGAAACTTCTTTCTGTTCTGTGCATTCAACTAACAGAGTTGAACCTTACTTTTGATTGAGCCGTTCTGAAACACTCTTTCTGTAGAGACTGCAATTGGACATTCTGAGCGCTAAGAGGCCTATATTGGGAAAAAGAATGTCTACAAATAAAAACTACACAGAAGAATTGTGTGAAACTTCTTTCTGTTCTGTTTGTTCAACTAAAAGAGTTGAACCTTAGTTTTCATTGAGCCGTTCTGAAACACTCTTTCTGTAGAAAATGCAAGTGGAGATTCGGAGCGCTAAGCGGGTAATAGTGGAAAAAGGAATGTCTCCAAATATAAACTACACAGAATCATTCTGTGAAACTTCTTTCTGATCTGTGCATTCAGCTAACAGAGTTAAACCATACTTTTGATTGAGCAGATCTGAACACTCTTTCTGTAGAAAATGCAACTGGACATTTGGAGCGCTAAGAGAGTAGTAGTGGAAAAAGGAATATATTCAAATATAAACTACACAGAAGCATTCTGTGAAACTTCTTTCTGATCTGAGCATTCAGCTAACAGAGTTAAACCATACTTATGATTGAGCAGTTTTGAAACACTCTGTCTGTAGAAAATGCAACTGGACATTCGTAGCGCTAAGTGGGTAATAGTGGAAAAAAGAATATGTTCAAATATAAACTACACAGAAGCATTGTATGAAACTTCTTTCTGTTCTGTGCATTCAACTAACAGAGTTGAACCTTACTTTTGATTGAGCCTTTCTGAAACACTCTTTCTGTAGAAACTGCAATTGGACATTCTGAGCGCTAAGAGGCCTATATTGGGAAATATAATATCTTCAAATAAAAACTACACAGAAGCATTGTGTGAAACTTATTTCTGATATGTTCATTAAGCTAACAGAGTTAAACCATACTTTTGATTGCGCAGTTCTGAACACTCTTTCTGTAGAAAATGCAAGTGGACATTCGGAGCGCTAAGAGGGTAATAGTGGAAAAAGGAATATATTCAAATATAAACTACACAGTAGCATTCTGTGAAAATTCTTTCTGTTCTGTGCATTCAACTAACAGAGTTGAACCTTACTTTTGATTGAGCCGTTCTGAAACACTCTTTCTGTAGAAACTGCAATTGGACATGCTAAGCGCTAAGAGGCCTACATTGGGAAAAAGAATATCTTCAAATAAAAACTACACAGATGCATTCTGTGAAACTTATTTCTGATCTGTAAATTCAGTTAACAGAGATAAAACATATTTTTGATTGAGCAGTTATGAAACACTCTTTTTGTAGAAAATGCAAGTGGAGATTCGGAGCGCTAAGTGGGTAATAGTGGAAAAAGGAATGTCTTCAAATATAAACTACACAGAATCATTCGGTGAAACTTCTTTCTGATCTGTGCATTCAGCTAACAGAGTTAAACCATACTTTTGATTGAGCAGATCTGAACACTCTTTCTGTTGAAAATGCAACTGGACATTTGGAGTGCTAAGAGCGTAGTAGTGGAAAAAGGAATATATTCAAATATAAACTACACAGAAGCATTCTGTGAAACTTCTTTCTGATCTGAGCATACAGCTAACAGAGTTAAACCATAGTTTTGATTGAGCAGTTTTGAAACACTCTGTCTGTAGAAAATGCAACTGGACATTCGTAGCGCTAAGTGGGTAATAGTGGAAAAGAGAATATGTTCAAATATAAACTACACAGAAGCATTGTATGAAACTTCTTTCTGTTCTGTGCATTCAGCTAACTGAGTTGAACCTTACTTTTGATTGAGCCGTTCTGAAACACTCTTTCTGTAGAGACTGCAATTGGACATTCTGAGCGCTAAGAGGCCTATATTGGGAAAAAGAATGTCTACAAATAAAAACTACACAGAAGAATTGTGTGAAACTTCTTTCTGTTCTGTTTGTTCAACTAAAAGAGTTGAACCTTAGTTTTGATTGAGCCGTTCTGAAACACTCTTTCTGTAGAAAATGCAAGTGGAGATTCGGAGCGCTAAGAGGGTAATAGTGGAAAAAGGAATGTCTCCAAATATAAACTACACAGAATCATTCTGTGAAACTTCTTTCTGATCTGTGCATTCAGCTAAAAGAGTTAAACCATACTTTTGATTGAGCAGATCTGAACACTCTTTCTGTAGAAAATGCAACTGGACATTTGGAGCGCTAAGAGAGTAGTAGTGGAAAAAGGAATATATTCAAATATAAACTACACAGAAGCATTCTGTGAAACTTCTTTCTGATCTGAGCATTCAGCTAACAGAGTTAAACCATACTTATGATTGAGCAGTTTTGAAACACTCTGTCTGTAGAAAATGCAACTGGACATTCGTAGCGCTAAGTGGGTAATAGTGGAAAAAAGAATATGTTCAAATATAAACTACACAGAAGCATTGTATGAAACTTCTTTCTGTTCTGTGCATTCAACTAACAGAGTTGAACTTACTTTTGATTGAGCCTTTCTGAAACACTCTTTCTGTAGAAACGGCAATTGGACATTCTGAGCGCTAAGAGGCCTATATTGGGAAATATAATATCTTCAAATAAAAACTACACAGAAGCATTGTGTGAAACTTATTTCTGATATGTTCATTAAGCTAACAGAGTTAAACCATACTTTTGATTGCGCAGTTCTGAACACTCTTTCTGTAGAAAATGCAAGTGGACATTCGGAGCGCTAAGAGGGTAATAGTGGAAAAAGGAATATATTCAAATATAAACTACACAGTAGCATTCTGTGAAAATTCTTTCTGTTCTGTGCATTCAACTAACAGAGTTGAACCTTACTTTTGATTGAGCCGTTCTGAGACACTCTTTCTGTAGAAACTGCAATTGGACATGCTAAGCGCTAAGAGGCCTACATTGGGAAAAAGAATATCTTCAAATAAAAACTACACAGATGCATTCTGTGAAACTTATTTCTGATCTGTAAATTCAGTTAACAGAGATAAAACATATTTTTGATTGAGCAGTTATGAAACACTCTTTTTGTAGAAAATGCAAGTGGAGATTCGGAGCGCTAATTGGGTAATAGTGGAAAAAGGTATGTCTTCATATATAAACTACACAGAATCATTCGGTGAAACTTCTTTCTGATCTGTGCCTTCAGCTAACAGAGTTAAACCATACTTTTGATTGAGCAGATCTGAACACACTTTCTGTAGAAAATGCAACTGGACATTTGGAGCGCTAAGAGATTAGTAGTGGAAAAAGGAATATATTCAAATATAAACTACACAGAAGCATTCTGTGAAACTTCTTTCTGATCTGAGCATTCAGCTAACAGAGTTAAACCATACTTTTGATTGAGCAGTTTTGAAACACTCTGTCTGTAGAAAATGCAACTGGACATTCGTAGCGCTAAGTGGGTAATAGTGGAAAAAAGAATATGATCAATATAAACTACACAGAAGCATTGTATGAAACTTCTTTCTGTTCTGTGCATTCAACTAACAGAGTTGAACCTTACTTTTGATTGAGCCTTTCTGAAACACTCTTTCTGTAGAAACTGCAATTGGACATTCTGAGCGCTAAGAGGCCTCTATTGGGAAAAATAATATCTACAAATAAAAACTACACAGAAGCATTGTGTGAAACTTATTTCTGATATGTTCATTAAGCTAACAGAGTTAAACCATACTTTTGATTGCGCAGTTCTGAACACTCTTTCTGTAGAAAATGCAAGTGGACATTCGGAGCGCTAAGAGGGTAATAGTGGAAAAAGGAATATATTCAAATATAAACTACACAGTAGCATTCTGTGAAAATTCTTCCTGTTCTGTGCATTCAACTAACAGAGTTGAAACTTACTTTTGATTGAGCCGTTCTGAAACACTCTTTCTGTAGAAACTGCAATTGGACATGCTAAGCGCTAAGAGGCCTACATTGGGAAAAAGAATATCTTCAAATAAAAACTACACAGATGCATTCTGTGAAACTTATTTCTGATCTGTAAATTCAGTTAACAGAGATAAAACATATTTTTGATTGAGCAGTTATGAAACACTCTTTTTGTAGAAAATGCAAGTGGAGATTCGGAGCGCTAAGAGGGTAATAGTGGAAAAAGGAATGTCTTCAAATATAAACTACACAGTATCATTCGGTGAAACTTCTTTCTGATCTGTGCATTCAGCTAACAGAGTTAAACCATACTTTTGATTGAGCAGATCTGAACACTCTTTCTGTTGAAAATGCAACTGGACATTTGGAGCGCTAAGAGCGTAGTAGTGGAAAAAGGAATATATTCAAATATAAACTACACAGAAGCATTCTGTGAAACTTCTTTCTGATCTGAGCATACAGCTAACAGAGTTAAACCATAGTTTTGATTGAGCAGTTTTGAAACACTCTGTCTGTAGAAAATGCAACTGGACATTCGTAGCGCTAAGTGGGTAATAGTGGAAAAGAGAATATGTTCAAATATAAACTACACAGAAGCATTGTATGAAACTTCTTTCTGTTCTGTGCATTCAACTAACAGAGTTGAACCTTACTTTTGATTGAGCCGTTCTGAAACACTCTTTCTGTAGAGACTGCAATTGGACATTCTGAGCGCTAAGAGGCCTATATTGGGAAAAAGAATGTCTACAAATAAAAACTACACAGAAGAATTGTGTGAAACTTCTTTCTGTTCTGTCTGTTCAACTAAAAGAGTTGAACCTTAGTTTTCATTGAGCCGTTCTGAAACACTCTTTCTGTAGAAAATGAAAGTGGAGATTCGGAGCGCTAAGCGGGTAATAGTGGAAAAAGGAATGTCTCCAAATATAAACTACACAGAATCATTCTGTGAAACTTCTTTCTGATCTGTGCATTCAGCTAACAGAGTTAAACCATACTTTTGATTGAGCAGATCTGAACACTCTTTCTGTAGAAAATGCAACTGGACATTTGGAGCGCTAAGAGAGTAGTAG
This sequence comes from Symphalangus syndactylus, assembly GCF_028878055.3. Taxonomy (NCBI): domain Eukaryota; kingdom Metazoa; phylum Chordata; class Mammalia; order Primates; family Hylobatidae; genus Symphalangus; species Symphalangus syndactylus. The sequence goes on from NC_072439.2 coordinate 105,118,414, forward strand.
TGGAAAAAGGAATATATTCAAATATAAACTACACAGAAGCATTCTGTGAAACTTCTTTCTGATCTGAGCATTCAGCTAACAGAGTTAAACCATACTTATGATTGAGCAGTTTTGAAACACTCTGTCTGTAGAAAATGCAACTGGACATTCGTAGCGCTAAGTGGGTAATAGTGGAAAAAAGAATATGTTCAAATATAAACTACACAGAAGCATTGTATGAAACTTCTTTCTGTTCTGTGCATTCAACTAACAGAGTTGAACTTACTTTTGAGTGAGCCTTTCTGAAACACTCTTTCTGTAGAAACGGCAATTGGACATTCTGAGCGCTAAGAGGCCTATATTGGGAAATATAATATCTTCAAATAAAAACTACACAGAAGCATTGTGTGAAACTTATTTCTGATATGTTCATTAAGCTAACAGAGTTAAACCATACTTTTGATTGCGCAGTTCTGAACACTCTTTCTGTAGAAAATGCAAGTGGACATTCGGAGCGCTAAGAGGGTAATAGTGGAAAAAGGAATATATTCAAATATAAACTACACAGTAGCATTCTGTGAAAATTCTTTCTGTTCTGTGCATTCAACTAACAGAGTTGAACCTTACTTTTGATTGAGCCGTTCTGAGACACTCTTTCTGTAGAAACTGAAATTGGACATGCTAAGCGCTAAGAGGCCTACTTTGGGAAAAAGAATATCTTCAAATAAAAACTACACAGATGCATTCTGTGAAACTTATTTCTGATCTGTAAATTCAGTTAACAGAGATAAAACATATTTTTGATTGAGCAGTTATGAAACACACTTTTTGTAGAAAATGCAAGTGGAGATTCGGAGCGCTAATTGGGTAATAGTGGAAAAAGGAATGTCTTCATATATAAACTACACAGAATCATTCGGTGAAACTTCTTTCTGATCTGTGCCTTCAGCTAACAGAGTTAAACCATACTTTTGATTGAGCAGATCTGAACACACTTTCTGTAGAAAATGCAACTGGACATTTGGAGCGCTAAGAGCGTAGTAGTGGAAAAAGGAATATATTCAAATATAAACTACACAGAAGCATTCTGTGAAACTTCTTTCTGATCTGAGCATTCAGCTAACAGAGTTAAACCATACTTTTGATTGAGCAGTTTTGAAACACTCTGTCTGTAGAAAATGCAACTGGACATTCGTAGCGCTAAGTGGGTAATAGTGGAAAAAAGAATATGTTCAAATATAAACTACACAGAAGCATTGTATGAAACTTCTTTCTGTTCTGTGCATTCAACTAACAGAGTTGAACCTTACTTTTGATTGAGCCTTTCTGAAACACTCTTTCTGTAGAAACTGCAATTGGACATTCTGAGCGCTAAGAGGCCTCTATTGGGAAAAATAATATCTACAAATAAAAACTACACAGAAGCATTGTGTGAAACTTATTTCTGATATGTTCATTAAGCTAACAGAGTTAAACCATACTTTTGATTGCGCAGTTCTGAACACTCTTTCTGTAGAAAATGCAAGTGGACATTCGGAGCGCTAAGAGGGTAATAGTGGAAAAAGGAATATATTCAAATATAAACTACACAGTAGCATTCTGTGAAAATTCTTCCTGTTCTGTGCATTCAACTAACAGAGTTGAAACTTACTTTTGATTGAGCCGTTCTGAAACACTCTTTCTGTAGAAACTGCAATTGGACATGCTAAGCGCTAAGAGGCCTACATTGGGAAAAAGAATATCTTCAAATAAAAACTACACAGATGCATTCTGTGAAACTTATTTCTGATCTGTAAATTCAGTTAACAGAGATAAAACATATTTTTGATTGAGCAGTTATGAAACACTCTTTTTGTAGAAAATGCAAGTGGAGATTCGGAGCGCTAAGAGGGTAATAGTGGAAAAAGGAATGTCTTCAAATATAAACTACACAGTATCATTCGGTGAAACTTCTTTCTGATCTGTGCATTCAGCTAACAGAGTTAACCCATACTTTTGATTGAGCAGATCTGAACACTCTTTCTGTTGAAAATGCAACTGGACATTTGGAGCGCTAAGAGCGTAGTAGTGGAAAAAGGAATATATTCAAATATAAACTACACAGAAGCATTCTGTGAAACTTCTTTCTGATCTGAGCATACAGCTAACAGAGTTAAACCATAGTTTTGATTGAGCAGTTTTGAAACACTCTGTCTGTAGAAAATGCAACTGGATATTCGTAGCGCTAAGTGGGTAATAGTGGAAAAGAGAATATGTTCAAATATAAACTACACAGAAGCATTGTATGAAACTTCTTTCTGTTCTGTGCATTCAACTAACAGAGTTGAACCTTACTTTTGATTGAGCCGTTCTGAAACACTCTTTCTGTAGAGACTGCAATTGGACATTCTGAGCGCTAAGAGGCCTATATTGGGAAAAAGAATGTCTACAAATAAAAACTACACAGAAGAATTGTGTGAAACTTCTTTCTGTTCTGTTTGTTCAACTAAAAGAGTTGAACCTTAGTTTTCATTGAGCCGTTCTGAAACACTCTTTCTGTAGAAAATGCAAGTGGAGATTCGGAGCGCTAAGCGGGTAATAGTGGAAAAAGGAATGTCTCCAAATATAAACTACACAGAATCATTCTGTGAAACTTCTTTCTGATCTGTGCATTCAGCTAACAGAGTTAAACCATACTTTTGATTGAGCAGATCTGAACACTCTTTCTGTAGAAAATGCAACTGGACATTTGGAGCGCTAAGAGAGTAGTAGTGGAAAAAGGAATATATTCAAATATAAACTACACAGAAGCATTCTGTGAAACTTCTTTCTGATCTGAGCATTCAGCTAACAGAGTTAAACCATACTTATGATTGAGCAGTTTTGAAACACTCTGTCTGTAGAAAATGCAACTGGACATTCGTAGCGCTAAGTGGGTAATAGTGGAAAAAAGAATATGTTCAAATATAAACTACACAGAAGCATTGTATGAAACTTCTTTCTGTTCTGTGCATTCAACTAACAGAGTTGAACCTTACTTTTGATTGAGCCTTTCTGAAACACTCTTTCTGTAGAAACTGCAATTGGACATTCTGAGCGCTAAGAGGCCTATATTGGGAAATATAATATCTTCAAATAAAAACTACACAGAAGCATTGTGTGAAACTTATTTCTGATATGTTCATTAAGCTAACAGAGTTAAACCATACTTTTGATTGCGCAGTTCTGAACACTCTTTCTGTAGAAAATGCAAGTGGACATTCGGAGCGCTAAGAGGGTAATAGTGGAAAAAGGAATATATTCAAATATAAACTACACAGTAGCATTCTGTGAAAATTCTTTCTGTTCTGTGCATTCAACTAACAGAGTTGAACCTTACTTTTGATTGAGCCGTTCTGAAACACTCTTTCTGTAGAAACTGCAATTGGACATGCTAAGCGCTAAGAGGCCTACATTGGGAAAAAGAATATCTTCAAATAAAAACTACACAGATGCATTCTGTGAAACTTATTTCTGATCTGTAAATTCAGTTAACAGAGATAAAACATATTTTTGATTGAGCAGTTATGAAACACTCTTTTTGTAGAAAATGCAAGTGGAGATTCGGAGCGCTAAGTGGGTAATAGTGGAAAAAGGAATGTCTCCAAATATAAACTACACGGAATCATTCGGTGAAACTTCTTTCTGATCTGTGCATTCAGCTTACAGAGTTAAACCATACTTTTGATTGAGCAGATCTGAACACACTTTCTGTAGAAAATGCAACTGGACATTTGGAGCGCTAATAGCGTAGTAGTGGAAAAAGGAATATATTCAAATATAAACTACACAGAAGCATTCTGTGAAACTTCTTTCTGATCTGAGCATTCAGCTAACAGAGTTAAACCATACTTTTGATTGAGCAGTTTTGAAACACTCTGTCTGTAGAAAATGCAACTGGACATTCGTAGCGCTAAGTGGGTAACAGTGGAAAAAAGAATATGTTCAAATATAAACTACACAGAAGCATTGTATGAAACTACTTTCTGTTCTGTGCATTCAACTAACAGAGTTGAACCTTACTTTTGATTGAGCCTTTCTGAAACACTCTTTCTGTAGAAACTGCAATTGGACATTCTGAGCGCTAAGAGGCCTCTATTGGGAAAAATAATATCTTCAAATAAAAACTACACAGAAGCATTGTGTGAAACTTATTTCTGATATGTTCATTAAGCTAACAGAGTTAAACCATACTTTTGATTGCGCAGTTCTGAACACTCTTTCTGTAGAAAATGCAAGTGGACATTCGGAGCGCTAAGAGGGTAATACTGGAAAAAGGAATATATTCAAATATAAACTACACAGTAGCATTCTGTGAAAATTCTTCCTGTTCTGTGCATTCAACTAACAGAGTTGAACCTTACTTTTGATTGAGCCGTTCTGAAACACTCTTTCTGTAGAAACTGCAATTGGACATGCTAAGCGCTAAGAGGCCTACATTGGGAAAAAGAATATCTTCAAATAAAAACTACACAGATGCATTCTGTGAAACTTATTTCTGATCTGTAAATTCAGTTAACAGAGATAAAACATATTTTTGATTGAGCAGTTATGAAACACTCTTTTTGTAGAAAATGCAAGTGGAGATTCGGAGCGCTAAGAGGGTAATAGTGGAAAAAGGAATGTCTTCAAATATAAACTACACAGAATCATTCGGTGAAACTTCTTTCTGATCTGTGCATTCAGCTAACAGAGTTAAACCATACTTTTGATTGAGCAGATCTGAACACTCTTTCTGTTGAAAATGCAACTGGACATTTGGAGTGCTAAGAGCGTAGTAGTGGAAAAAGGAATATATTCAAATATAAACTACACAGAAGCATTCTGTGAAACTTCTTTCTGATCTGAGCATACAGCTAACAGAGTTAAACCATAGTTTTGATTGAGCAGTTTTGAAACACTCTGTCTGTAGAAAATGCAACTGGACATTCGTAGCGCTAAGTGGGTAATAGTGGAAAAGAGAATATGTTCAAATATAAACTACACAGAAGCATTGTATGAAACTTCTTTCTGTTCTATGCATTCAACTAACTGAGTTGAACCTTACTTTTGATTGAGCCGTTCTGAAACACTCTTTCTGTAGAGACTGCAATTGGACATTCTGAGCGCTAAGAGGCCTATATTGGGAAAAAGAATGTCTACAAATAAAAACTACACAGAAGAATTGTGTGAAACTTCTTTCTGTTCTGTTTGTTCAACTAAAAGAGTTGAACCTTAGTTTTGATTGAGCCGTTCTGAAACACTCTTTCTGTAGAAAATGCAAGTGGAGATTCGGAGCGCTAAGAGGGTAATAGTGGAAAAAGGAATGTCTCCAAATATAAACTACACAGAATCATTCTGTGAAACTTCTTTCTGATCTGTGCATTCAGCTAAAAGAGTTAAACCATACTTTTGATTGAGCAGATCTGAACACTCTTTCTGTAGAAAATGCAACTGGACATTTGGAGCGCTAAGAGAGTAGTAGTGGAAAAAGGAATATATTCAAATATAAACTACACAGAAGCATTCTGTGAAACTTCTTTCTGATCTGAGCATTCAGCTAACAGAGTTAAACCATACTTATGATTGAGCAGTTTTGAAACACTCTGTCTGTAGAAAATGCAACTGGACATTCGTAGCGCTAAGTGGGTAATAGTGGAAAAAAGAATATGTTCAAATATAAACTACACAGAAGCATTGTATGAAACTTCTTTCTGTTCTGTGCATTCAACTAACAGAGTTGAACTTACTTTTGATTGAGCCTTTCTGAAACACTCTTTCTGTAGAAACGGCAATTGGACATTCTGAGCGCTAAGAGGCCTATATTGGGAAATATAATATCTTCAAATAAAAACTACACAGAAGCATTGTGTGAAACTTATTTCTGATATGTTCATTAAGCTAACAGAGTTAAACCATACTTTTGATTGCGCAGTTCTGAACACTCTTTCTGTAGAAAATGCAAGTGGACATTCGGAGCGCTAAGAGGGTAATAGTGGAAAAAGGAATATATTCAAATATAAACTACACAGTAGCATTCTGTGAAAATTCTTTCTGTTCTGTGCATTCAACTAACAGAGTTGAACCTTACTTTTGATTGAGCCGTTCTGAGACACTCTTTCTGTAGAAACTGCAATTGGACATGCTAAGCGCTAAGAGGCCTACATTGGGAAAAAGAATATCTTCAAATAAAAACTACACAGATGCATTCTGTGAAACTTATTTCTGATCTGTAAATTCAGTTAACAGAGATAAAACATATTTTTGATTGAGCAGTTATGAAACACTCTTTTTGTAGAAAATGCAAGTGGAGATTCGGAGCGCTAATTGGGTAATAGTGGAAAAAGGTATGTCTTCATATATAAACTACACAGAATCATTCGGTGAAACTTCTTTCTGATCTGTGCCTTCAGCTAACAGAGTTAAACCATACTTTTGATTGAGCAGATCTGAACACACTTTCTGTAGAAAATGCAACTGGACATTTGGAGCGCTAAGAGATTAGTAGTGGAAAAAGGAATATATTCAAATATAAACTACACAGAAGCATTCTGTGAAACTTCTTTCTGATCTGAGCATTCAGCTAACAGAGTTAAACCATACTTTTGATTGAGCAGTTTTGAAACACTCTGTCTGTAGAAAATGCAACTGGACATTCGTAGCGCTAAGTGGGTAATAGTGGAAAAAAGAATATGATCAATATAAACTACACAGAAGCATTGTATGAAACTTCTTTCTGTTCTGTGCATTCAACTAACAGAGTTGAACCTTACTTTTGATTGAGCCTTTCTGAAACACTCTTTCTGTAGAAACTGCAATTGGACATTCTGAGCGCTAAGAGGCCTCTATTGGGAAAAATAATATCTACAAATAAAAACTACACAGAAGCATTGTGTGAAACTTATTTCTGATATGTTCATTAAGCTAACAGAGTTAAACCATACTTTTGATTGCGCAGTTCTGAACACTCTTTCTGTAGAAAATGCAAGTGGACATTCGGAGCGCTAAGAGGGTAATAGTGGAAAAAGGAATATATTCAAATATAAACTACACAGTAGCATTCTGTGAAAATTCTTCCTGTTCTGTGCATTCAACTAACAGAGTTGAAACTTACTTTTGATTGAGCCGTTCTGAAACACTCTTTCTGTAGAAACTGCAATTGGACATGCTAAGCGCTAAGAGGCCTACATTGGGAAAAAGAATATCTTCAAATAAAAACTACACAGATGCATTCTGTGAAACTTATTTCTGATCTGTAAATTCAGTTAACAGAGATAAAACATATTTTTGATTGAGCAGTTATGAAACACTCTTTTTGTAGAAAATGCAAGTGGAGATTCGGAGCGCTAAGAGGGTAATAGTGGAAAAAGGAATGTCTTCAAATATAAACTACACAGTATCATTCGGTGAAACTTCTTTCTGATCTGTGCATTCAGCTAACAGAGTTAAACCATACTTTTGATTGAGCAGATCTGAACACTCTTTCTGTTGAAAATGCAACTGGACATTTGGAGCGCTAAGAGCGTAGTAGTGGAAAAAGGAATATATTCAAATATAAACTACACAGAAGCATTCTGTGAAACTTCTTTCTGATCTGAGCATACAGCTAACAGAGTTAAACCATAGTTTTGATTGAGCAGTTTTGAAACACTCTGTCTGTAGAAAATGCAACTGGACATTCGTAGCGCTAAGTGGGTAATAGTGGAAAAGAGAATATGTTCAAATATAAACTACACAGAAGCATTGTATGAAACTTCTTTCTGTTCTGTGCATTCAACTAACAGAGTTGAACCTTACTTTTGATTGAGCCGTTCTGAAACACTCTTTCTGTAGAGACTGCAATTGGACATTCTGAGCGCTAAGAGGCCTATATTGGGAAAAAGAATGTCTACAAATAAAAACTACACAGAAGAATTGTGTGAAACTTCTTTCTGTTCTGTCTGTTCAACTAAAAGAGTTGAACCTTAGTTTTCATTGAGCCGTTCTGAAACACTCTTTCTGTAGAAAATGCAAGTGGAGATTCGGAGCGCTAAGCGGGTAATAGTGGAAAAAGGAATGTCTCCAAATATAAACTACACAGAATCATTCTGTGAAACTTCTTTCTGATCTGTGCATTCAGCTAACAGAGTTAAACCATACTTTTGATTGAGCAGATCTGAACACTCTTTCTGTAGAAAATGCAACTGGACATTTGGAGCGCTAAGAGAGTAGTAGTGGAAAAAGGAATATATTCAAATATAAACTACACAGAAGCATTCTGTGAAACTTCTTTCTGATCTGAGCATTCAGCTAACAGAGTTAAACCATACTTATGATTGAGCAGTTTTGAAACACTCTGTCTGTAGAAAATGCAACTGGACATTCGTAGCGCTAAGTGGGTAATAGTGGAAAAAAGAATATGTTCAAATATAAACTACACAGAAGCATTGTATGAAACTTCTTTCTGTTCTGTGCATTCAACTAACAGAGTTGAACTTACTTTTGATTGAGCCTTTCTGAAACACTCTTTCTGTAGAAACGGCAATTGGACATTCTGAGCGCTAAGAGGCCTATATTGGGAAATATAATATCTTCAAATAAAAACTACACAGAAGCATTGTGTGAAACTTATTTCTGATATGTTCATTAAGCTAACAGAGTTAAACCATACTTTTGATTGCGCAGTTCTGAACACTCTTTCTGTAGAAAATGCAAGTGGACATTCGGAGCGCTAAGAGGGTAATAGTGGAAAAAGGAATATATTCAAATATAAACTACACAGTAGCATTCTGTGAAAATTCTTTCTGTTCTGTGCATTCAACTAACAGAGTTGAACCTTACTTTTGATTGAGCCGTTCTGAGACACTCTTTCTGTAGAAACTGAAATTGGACATGCTAAGCGCTAAGAGGCCTACATTGGGAAAAAGAATATCTTCAAATAAAAACTACACAGATGCATTCTGTGAAACTTATTTCTGATCTGTAAATTCAGTTAACAGAGATAAAACATATTTTTGATTGAGCAGTTATGAAACACTCTTTTTGTAGAAAATGCAAGTGGAGATTCGGAGCGCTAATTGGGTAATAGTGGAAAAAGGAATGTCTTCATATATAAACTACACAGAATCATTCGGTGAAACTTCTTTCTGATCTGTGCCTTCAGCTAACAGAGTTAAACCATACTTTTGATTGAGCAGATCTGAACACACTTTCTGTAGAAAATGCAACTGGACATTTGGAGCGCTAAGAGCGTAGTAGTGGAAAAAGGAATATATTCAAATATAAACTACACAGAAGCATTCTGTGAAACTTCTTTCTGATCTGAGCATTCAGCTAACAGAGTTAAACCATACTTTTGATTGAGCAGTTTTGAAACACTCTGTCTGTAGAAAATGCAACTGGACATTCGTAGCGCTAAGTGGGTAATAGTGGAAAAAAGAATATGTTCAAATATAAACTACACAGAAGCATTGTATGAAACTTCTTTCTGTTCTGTGCATTCAACTAACAGAGTTGAACCTTACTTTTGATTGAGCCTTTCTGAAACACTCTTTCTGTAGAAACTGCAATTGGACATTCTGAGCGCTAAGAGGCCTCTATTGGGAAAAATAATATCTACAAATAAAAACTACACAGAAGCATTGTGTGAAACTTATTTCTGATATGTTCATTAAGCTAACAGAGTTAAACCATACTTTTGATTGCGCAGTTCTGAACACTCTTTCTGTAGAAAATGCAAGTGGACATTCGGAGCGCTAAGAGGGTAATAGTGGAAAAAGGAATATATTCAAATATAAACTACACAGTAGCATTCTGTGAAAATTCTTCCTGTTCTGTGCATTCAACTAACAGAGTTGAAACTTACTTTTGATTGAGCCGTTCTGAAACACTCTTTCTGTAGAAACTGCAATTGGACATGCTAAGCGCTAAGAGGCCTACATTGGGAAAAAGAATATCTTCAAATAAAAACTACACAGATGCATTCTGTGAAACTTATTTCTGATCTGTAAATTCAGTTAACAGAGATAAAACATATTTTTGATTGAGCAGTTATGAAACACTCTTTTTGTAGAAAATGCAAGTGGAGATTCGGAGCGCTAAGAGGGTAATAGTGGAAAAAGGAATGTCTTCAAATATAAACTACACAGTATCATTCGGTGAAACTTCTTTCTGATCTGTGCATTCAGCTAACAGAGTTAAACCATACTTTTGATTGAGCAGATCTGAACACTCTTTCTGTTGAAAATGCAACTGGACATTTGGAGCGCTAAGAGCGTAGTAGTGGAAAAAGGAATATATTCAAATATAAACTACACAGAAGCATTCTGTGAAACTTCTTTCTGATCTGAGCATACAGCTAACAGAGTTAAACCATAGTTTTGATTGAGCAGTTTTGAAACACTCTGTCTGTAGAAAATGCAACTGGACATTCGTAGCGCTAAGTGGGTAATAGTGGAAAAGAGAATATGTTCAAATATAAACTACACAGAAGCATTGTATGAAACTACTTTCTGTTCTGTGCATTCAACTAACAGAGTTGAACCTTACTTTTGATTGAGCCGTTCTGAAACACTCTTTCTGTAGAGACTGCAATTGGACATTCTGAGCGCTAAGAGGCCTATATTGGGAAAAAGAATGTCTACAAATAAAAACTACACAGAAGAATTGTGTGAAACTTCTTTCTGTTCTGTTTGTTCAACTAAAAGAGTTGAACCTTAGTTTTGATTGAGCCGTTCTGAAACACTCTTTCTGTAGAAAATGCAAGCGGAGATTCGGAGCGCTAAGAGGGTAATAGTGGAAAAAGGAATGTCTCCAAATATAAACTACACAGAATCATTCTGTGAAACTACTTTCTGATCTGTGCATTCAGCTAACAGAGTTAAACCATACTTTTGATTGAGCAGATCTGAACACTCTTTCTGTAGAAAATGCAACTGGACATTTGGAGCGCTAAGAGAGTAGTAGTGGAAAAAGGAATATATTCAAATATAAACTACACAGAAGCATTCTGTGAAACTTCTTTCTGATCTGAGCATTCAGCTAACAGAGTTAAACCATACTTATGATTGAGCAGTTTTGAAACACTCTGTCTGTAGAAAATGCAACTGGACATTCGTAGCGCTAAGTGGGTAATAGTGGAAAAAAGAATATGTTCAAATATAAACTACACAGAAGCATTGTATGAAACTTCTTTCTGTTCTGTGCATTCAACTAACAGAGTTGAACCTTACTTTTGATTGAGCCTTTCTGAAACACTCTTTCTGTAGAAACTGCAATTGGACATTCTGAGCGCTAAGAGGCCTATATTGGTAAATATAATATCTTCAAATAAAAACTACACTGAAGCATTGTGTGAAACTTATTTCTGATATGTTCATTAAGCTAACAGAGTTAAACCATACTTTTGATTGCGCAGTTCTGAACACTCTTTCTGTAGAAAATGCAAGTGGACATTCGGAGCGCTAAGAGGGTAATAGTGGAAAAAGGAATATATTCAAATATAAACTACACAGTAGCATTCTGTGAAAATTCTTTCTGTTCTGTGCATTCAACTAACAGAGTTGAACCTTACTTTTGATTGAGCCGTTCTGAAACACTCTTTCTGTAGAAACTGCAATTGGACATGCTAAGCGCTAAGAGGCCTACATTGGGAAAAAGAATATCTTCAAATAAAAACTACACAGATGCATTCTGTGAAACTTATTTCTGATCTGTAAATTCAGTTAACAGAGATAAAACATATTTTTGATTGAGCAGTTATGAAACACTCTTTTTGTAGAAAATGCAAGTGGAGATTCGGAGCGCTAAGTGGGTAATAGTGGAAAAAGGAATGTCTTCATATATAAACTACACAGAATCATTCGGTGAAACTTCTTTCTGATCTGTGCATTCAGCTAACAGAGTTAAACCATACTTTTGATTGAGCAGATCTGAACACACTTTCTGTAGAAAATGCAACTGGACATTTGGAGCGCTAAGAGCGTAGTAGTGGAAAAAGGAATATATTCAAATATAAACTACACAGAAGCATTCTGTGAAACTTCTTTCTGATCTGAGCATTCAGCTAACAGAGTTAAACCATACTTTTGATTGAGCAGTTTTGAAACACTCTGTCTGTAGAAAATGCAACTGGACATTCGTAGCGCTAAGTGGGTAATAGTGGAAAAAAGAATATGTTCAAATATAAACTACACAGAAGCATTGTATGAAACTTCTTTCTGTTCTGTGCATTCAACTAACAGAGTTGAACCTTACTTTTGATTGAGCCTTTCTGAAACACTCTTTCTGTAGAAACTGCAATTGGACATTCTGAGCGCTAAGAGGCCTCTATTGGGAAAAATAATATCTTCAAATAAAAACTACACAGAAGCATTGTGTGAAACTTTTTTCTGATATGTTCATTAAGCTAACAGAGTTAAACCATACTTTTGATTGCGCAGTTCTGAACACTCTTTCTGTAGAAAATGCAAGTGGACATTCGGAGCGCTAAGAGGGTAATAGTGGAAAAAGGAATATATTCAAATATAAACTACACAGTAGCATTCTGTGAAAATTCTTCCTGTTCTGTGCATTCAACTAACAGAGTTGAACCTTACTTTTGATTGAGCCGTTCTGAAACACTCTTTCTGTAGAAACTGCAATTGGACATGCTAAGCGCTAAGAGGCCTACATTGGGAAAAAGAATATCTTCAAATAAAAACTACACAGATGCATTCTGTGAAACTTATTTCTGATCTGTAAATTCAGTTAACAGAGATAAAACATATTTTTGATTGAGCAGTTATGAAACACTCTTTTTGTAGAAAATGCAAGTGGAGATTCGGAGCGCTAAGAGGGTAATAGTGGAAAAAGGAATGTCTTCAAATATAAACTACACAGAATCATTCGGTGAAACTTCTTTCTGATCTGTGCATTCAGCTAACAGAGTTAAACCATACTTTTGATTGAGCAGATCTGAACACTCTTTCTGTTGAAAATGCAACTGGACATTTGGAGCGCTAAGAGCGTAGTAGTGGAAAAAGGAATATATTCAAATATAAACTACACAGAAGCATTCTGTGAAACTTCTTTCTGATCTGAGCATACAGCTAACAGAGTTAAACCATAGTTTTGATTGAGCAGTTTTGAAACACTCTGTCTGTAGAAAATGCAACTGGACATTCGTAGCGCTAAGTGGGTAATAGTGGAAGAGAGAATATGTTCAAATATAAACTACACAGAAGCATTGTATGAAACTTCTTTCTGTTCTGTGCATTCAACTAACAGAGTTGAACCTTACTTTTGATTGAGCCGTTCTGAAACACTCTTTCTGTAGAGACTGCAATTGGACATTCTGAGCGCTAAGAGGCCTATATTGGGAAAAAGAATGTCTACAAATAAAAACTACACAGAAGAATTGTGTGAAACTTCTTTCTGTTCTGTTTGTTCAACTAAAAGAGTTGAACCTTAGTTTTGATTGAGCCGTTCTGAAACACTCTTTCTGTAGAAAATGCAAGTGGAGATTCGGAGCGCTAAGAGGGTAATAGTGGAAAAAGGAATGTCTCCATATATAAACTACACAGAATCATTCTGTGAAACTTCTTTCTCATCTGTGCATTCAGCTAAAAGAGTTAAACCATACTTTTGATTGAGCAGATCTGAACACTCTTTCTGTAGAAAATGCAACTGGACATTTGGAGCGCTAAGAGAGTAGTAGTGGAAAAAGGAATATATTCAAATATAAACTACACAGAAGCACTCTGTGAAACTTCTTTCTGATCTGAGCATTCAGCTAACAGAGTTAAACCATACTTATGATTGAGCAGTTTTGAAACACTCTGTCTGTAGAAAATGCAACTGGACATTCGTAGCGCTAAGTGGGTAATAGTGGAAAAAAGAATATGTTCAAATATAAACTACACAGAAGCATTGTATGAAACTTCTTTCTGTTCTGTGCATTCAACTAACAGAGTTGAACCTTACTTTTGATTGAGCCTTTCTGAAACACTCTTTCTGTAGAAACTGCAATTGGACATTCTGAGCGCTAAGAGGCCTATATTGGGAAATATAATATCTTCAAATAAAAACTACACAGAAGCATTGTGTGAAACTTATTTCTGATATGTTCATTAAGCTAACAGAGTTAAACCATACTTTTGATTGCGCAGTTCTGAACACTCTTTCTGTAGAAAATGCAAGTGGACATTCGGAGCGCTAAGAGGGTAATAGTGGAAAAAGGAATATATTCAAATATAAACTACACAGTAGCATTCTGTGAAAATTCTTTCTGTTCTGTGCATTCAACTAACAGAGTTGAACCTTACTTTTGATTGAGCCGTTCTGAAACACTCTTTCTGTAGAAACTGCAATTGGACATGCTAAGCGCTAAGAGGCCTACATTGGGAAAAAGAATATCTTCAAATAAAAACTACACAGATGCATTCTGTGAAACTTATTTCTGATCTGTAAATTCAGTTAACAGAGATAAAACATATTTTTGATTGAGCAGTTATGAAACACTCTTTTTGTAGAAAATGCAAGTGGAGATTCGGAGCGCTAATTGGGTAATAGTGGAAAAAGGAATGTCTTCATATATAAACTACACAGAATCATTCGGTGAAACTTCTTTCTGATCTGTGCATTCAGCTAACAGAGTTAAACCATACTTTTGATTGAGCAGATCTGAACACACTTTCTGTAGAAAATGCAACTGGACATTTGGAGCGCTAAGAGCGTAGTATTGGAAAAAGGAATATATTCAAATATAAACTACACAGAAGCATTCTGTGAAACTTCTTTCTGATCTGAGCATTCAGCTAACAGAGTTAAACCATACTTTTGATTGAGCAGTTTTGAAACACTCTGTCTGTAGAAAATGCAACTGGACATTCGTAGCGCTAAGTGGGTAATAGTGGAAAAAAGAATATGTTCAAATATAAACTACACAGAAGCATTGTATGAAACTTCTTTCTGTTCTGTGCATTCAACTAACAGAGTTGAACCTTACTTTTGATTGAGCCTTTCTGAAACACTCTTTCTGTAGAAACTGCAATTGGACATTCTGAGCGCTAAGAGGCCTCTATTGGGAAAAATAATATCTTCAAATAAAAACTACACAGAAGCATTGTGTGAAACTTATTTCTGATATGTTCATTAAGCTAACAGAGTTAAACTATACTTTTGATTGCGCAGTTCTGAACACTCTTTCTGTAGAAAATGCAAGTGGACATTCGGAGCGCTAAGAGGGTAATAGTGGAAAAAGGAATATATTCAAATATAAACTACACAGTAGCATTCTGTGAAAATTCTTCCTGTTCTGTGCATTCAACTAACAGAGTTGAACCTTACTTTTGATTGAGCCGTTCTGAAACACTCTTTCTGTAGAAACTGCAATTGGACATGCTAAGTGCTAAGAGGCCTACATTGGGAAAAAGAATATCTTCAAATAAAAACTACACAGATGCATTCTGTGAAACTTATTTCTGATCTGTAAATTCAGTTAACAGAGATAAAACATATTTTTGATTGAGCAGTTATGAAACACTCTTTTTGTAGAAAATGCAAGTGGAGATTCGGAGCGCTAAGAGGGTAATAGTGGAAAAAGGAATGTCTTCAAATATAAACTACACAGAATCATTCGGTGAAACTTCTTTCTGATCTGTGCATTCAGCTAACAGAGTTAAACCATACTTTTGATTGAGCAGATCTGAACACTCTTTCTGTTGAAAATGCAACTGGACATTTGGAGCGCTAAGAGCGTAGTAGTGGAAAAAGGAATATATTCAAATATAAACTACACAGAAGCATTCTGTGAAACTTCTTTCTGATCTGAGCATACAGCTAACAGAGTTAAACCATACTTTTGATTGAGCAGTTTTGAAACACTCTGTCTGTAGAAAATGCAACTGGACATTCGTAGCGCTAAGTGGGTAATAGTGGAAAAGAGAATATGTTCAAATATAAACTACACAGAAGCATTGTATGAAACTTCTTTCTGTTCTGTGCATTCAACTAACAGAGTTGAACCTTACTTTTGATTGAGCCGTTCTGAAACACTCTTTCTGTAGAGACTGCAATTGGACATTCTGAGCGCTAAGAGGCCTATATTGGGAAAAAGAATGTCTACAAATAAAAACTACACAGAAGAATTGTGTGAAACTTCTTTCTGTTCTGTTTGTTCAACTAAAAGAGTTGAACCTTAGTTTTGATTGAGCCGTTCTGAAACACTCTTTCTGTAGAAAATGCAAGTGGAGATTCGGAGCGCTAAGAGGGTAATAGTGGAAAAAGGAATGTCTCCAAATATAAACTACACAGAATCATTCTGTGAAACTTCTTTCTGATCTGTGCATTCAGCTAAAAGTGTTAAAACATACTTTTGATTGAGCAGATCTGAACACTCTTTCTGTAGAAAATGCAACTGGACATTTGGAGCGCTAAGAGAGTAGTAGTGGAAAAAGGAATATATTCAAATATAAACTACACAGAAGCACTCTGTGAAACTTCTTTCTGATCTGAGCATTCAGCTAACAGAGTTAAACCATACTTTTGATTGAGCAGTTTTGAAACACTCTGTCTGTAGAAAATGCAACTGGACATTCGTAGCGCTAAGTGGGTAATAGTGGAAAAAAGAATATGTTCAAATATAAACTACACAGAAGCATTGTATGAAACTACTTTCTGTTCTGTGCATTCAACTAACAGAGTTGAACCTTACTTTTGATTGAGCCTTTCTGAAACACTCTTTCTGTAGAAACTGCAATTGGACATTCTGAGCGCTAAGAGGCCTCTATTGGGAAAAATAATATCTTCAAATAAAAACTACACAGAAGCATTGTGTGAAACTTATTTCTGATATGTTCATTAAGCTAACAGAGTTAAACCATACTTTTGATTGCGCAGTTCTGAACACTCTTTCTGTAGAAAATGCAAGTGGACATTCGGAGCGCTAAGAGGGTAATAGTGGAAAAAGGAATATATTCAAATATAAACTACACAGTAGCATTCTGTGAAAATTCTTTCTGTTCTGTGCATTCAACTAACAGAGTTGAACCTTACTTTTGATTGAGCCGTTCTGAAACACTCTTTCTGTAGAAACTGCAATTGGACATGCTAAGCGCTAAGAGGCCTACATTGGGAAAAAGAATATCTTCAAATAAAAACTACACAGATGCATTCTGTGAAACTTATTTCTGATCTGTAAATTCAGTTAACAGAGGTAAAACATATTTTTGATTGAGCAGTTATGAAACACTCTTTTTGTAGAAAATGCAAATGGAGATTCGGAGCGCTAAGTGGGTAATAGTGGAAAAAGGAATGTCTTCAAATATAAACTACACAGAATCATTCGGTGAAACTTCTTTCTGATCTGTGCATTCAGCTAACAGAGTTAAACCATACTTTTGATTGAGCAGATCTGAACACTCTTTCTGTAGAAAACGCAACTGGACATTTGGAGCGCTAAGAGCGTAGTAGTGGAAAAAGGAATATATTCAAATATAAACTACCCAGAAGCATTCTGTGAAACTTCTTTCTGATCTGAGCATTCAGCTAACAGAGTTAAACCATACTTTTGATTGAGCAGTTTTGAAACACTCTGTCTGTAGAAAATGCAACTGGACATTCGTAGCGCTAATTGGGTAATAGTGGAAAAGAGAATATGTTCATATATAAACTACACAGAAGCATTGTATGAAACTTCTTTCTGTTCTGTGCATTCAACTAACAGAGTTGAACCTTACTTTTGATTGAGCCGTTCTGAAATACTCTTTCTGTAGAAACTGCAATTGGACATTCTGAGCGCTAAGAGGCCTATATTGGGAAAAAGAATGTCTACAAATAAAAACTAAACAGAAGAATTTTGTGAAACTTCTTTCTGTTCTGTTTGTTCAACTAAAAGAGTTGAACCTTAGTTTTGATTGAGCCGTTCTGAAACACACTTTCTGTAGAAAATGCAAGTGGAGATTCGGAGCGCTAAGAGGGTAATAGTGGAAAAAGGAATGTCTCCAAATATAAACTACACAGAATCATTCTGTGAAACTTGTTTCTGATCTGTGCATTCAGCTAACAGAGTTAAACCATACTTTTGATTGAGCAGATCTGAACACTCTTTCTGTAGAAAATGCAACTGGACATTTGGAGCGCTAAGAGAGTAGTAGTGGAAAAAGGAATATATTCAAATATAAACTACACAGAAGCATTCTATGAAACTTCTTTCTGATCTGAGCATTCAGCTAACAGAATTAAACCATACTTATGATTGAGCAGTTTTGAAACACTCTGTCTGTAGAAAATGCAACTGGACATTCGTAGCGCTAAGTGGGTAATAGTGGAAAAAAGAATATGTTCAAATATAAACTGCACAGAAGCATTGTATGAAACTTCTTTCTGTTCTGTGCATTCAACTAACAGAGTTGAACCTTACTTTTGATTGAGCCTTTCTGAAACACTCTTTCTGTAGAAACTGCAATTGGACATTCTGAGCGCTAAGAGGCCTATATTCGGAAAAATAATATCTTCAAATAAAAACTACACAGAAGCATTGTGTGAAACTTATTTCTGATATGTTCATTAAGCTAACAGAGTTAAACCATACTTTTGATTGCGCAGTTCTGAACACTCTTTCTGTAGAAAATGCAAGTGGACATTCGGAGCGCTAAGAGGGTAATAGTGGAAAAAGGAATATATGCAAATATAAACTACACAGTAGCATTCTGTGAAAATTCTTTCTGTTCTGTGCATTCAACTAACAGAGTTGAACCTTACTTTTGATTGAGCCGTTCTGAAACACTCTTTCTGTAGAAACTGCAATTGGACATGCTAAGCGCTAAGAGGCCTACATTGGGAAAAAGAATATCTTCAAATAAAAACTACACAGATGCATTCTGTGAAACTTATTTCTGATCTGTAAATTCAGTTAACAGAGATAAAACATATTTTTGATTGAGCAGTTATGAAACACTCTTTTTGTAGAAAATGCAAGTGGAGATTCGGAGCGCTAAGAGGGTAATAGTGGAAAAAGGAATGTCTTCAAATATAAACTACACAGAATCATTCGGTGAAACTTCTTTCTGATCTGTGCATTCAGCTAACAGAGTTAAACCATACTTTTGATTGAGCAGATCTGAACACTCTTTCTGTTGAAAATGCAACTGGACATTTGGAGCGCTAAGAGCGTAGTAGTGGAAAAAGGAATATATTCAAATATAAATTACACAGAAGCATTCTGTGAAACTTCTTTCTGATCTGAGCATTCAGCTAACAGAGTTAAACCACACTTTTGATTGAGCAGTTTTGAAACACTCTGTCTGTAGAAAATGCAACTGGACATTCGTAGCGCTAAGTGGGTAATAGTGGAAAAAGAATATGTTCAAATATAAACTACACAGAAGCATTGTATGAAACTTCTTTCTGTTCTGTGCATTCAACAAACAGAGTTGAACCTTACTTTTGATTGAGCCGTTCTGAAACACTCTTTCTGTAGAAACTGCAATTGGACATTCTGAGTGCTAAGAGGCCTCTATTGGGAAAAATAATATCTTCAAATAAAAACTACACAGAAGCATTGTGTGAAACTTATTTCTGATATATTCATTAAGCTACAGAGTTAAACCATACTTTTGATTGCGCAGTTCCGAACACTCTTTCTGTAGAAAATGCAAGTGGACATTCGGAGCGCTAAGAGGGTAATAGTGGAAAAAGGAATATATTCAAATATAAACTACGCAGTAGCATTCTGTGAAAATTCTTTCTGTTCTGTGCATTCAACTAACAGAGTTGAACCTTACTTTTGATTGAGCCGTTCTGAAACCCTCTTTCTGTAGAAACTGCAATTGGACATGCTAAGCGCTAAGAGGCCTACATTGGGGAAAAGAATATATTCAAATAAAAACTACACAGATGCATTCTGTGAAACTTATTTCTGATCTGTAAATTCAGTTAACAGAGATAAAACATATTTTTGATTGAGCAGTTATGAAACACTCTTTTTGTAGAAAATGCAAGTGGAGATTCGGAGCGCTAAGAGGGTAATAGTGGAAAAAGGAATGTCTTCAAATATAAACTACACAGAATCATTCGGTGAAACTTCTTTCTGATCTGTGCATTCAGCTAACAGAATTAAACCATACTTTTGATTGAGCAGATCTGAACACTCTTTCTGTAGAAAATGCAACTGGACATTTGGAGCGCTAAGAGCGTAGTAGTGGAAAAAGGAATATATTCAAATATAAACTACACAGAAGCATTCTGTGAAACTTCTTTCTGATCTGAGCATTCAGCTAACAGAGTTAAACCATACTTTTGATTGAGCAGTTTTGAAACACTCTGTCTGTAGAAAATGCAACTGGACATTCGTAGCGCTAAGTGGGTAATAGTGGATAAAGAATATGTTCAAATATAAACTACACAGAAGCATTGTATGAAACTTCTTTCTGTTCTGTGCATTCAACTAACAGAGTTGAACCTTGCTTTTGATTGAGCCGTTCTGAAACACTCTTTCTGTAGAAACTGCAATTGGACATTCTGAGCGCTAAGAGGCCTATATTGGGAAAAAGAATGTCTACAAATAAAAACTACACAGAAGAATTGTGTGAAACTTCTTTCTGTTCTGTTTGTTCAACTAAAAGAGTTGAACCTTAGTTTTGATTGAGCCGTTCTGAAACACTCTTTCTGTAGAAAATGCAAGTGGAGATTCGGAGCGCTAAGGGGGTAATAGTGGAAAAAGGAATGTCTCCAAATATGAACTACACAGAATCTTTCTGTGAAACTTCTTTCTGATCTGTGCATTCAGCTAACAGAGTTAAACCATACTTTTGATTGAGCAGATCTGAACACTCTTTCTGTAGAAAATGCAACTGTACATTTGGAGCGCTAAGAGAGTAGTAGTGGAAAAAGGAATATATTCAAATATAAACTACACAGAAGCATTCTGTGAAACTTCTTTCTGATCTGAGCATTCAGCTAACAGAGTTAAACCATACTTTTGATTGAGCAGTTTTGAAACACTCTGTCTGTAGAAAATGCAACTGGACATTCGTAGCGCTAAGTGGGTAATAGTGGAAAAAAGAATATGTTCAAATATAAACTACACAGAAGCATCGTATGAAACTTCTTTCTGTTCTGTGCATTCAACTAACAGAGTTGAACCTTACTTTTGATTGAGCCTTTCTGAAACACTCTTTCTGTAGAAACTGCAATTGGACATTCTGAGCGCTAAGAGGCCTCTATTGGGAAAAATAATATCTTCAAATAAAAACTACACAGAAGCATTGTGTGAAACTTATTTCTGATATGTTCATTAAGCTAACAGAGTTAAACCATACTTTTGATTGCGCAGTTCTGAACACTCTTTCTGTAGAAAATGCAAGTGGACATTCGGAGCGCTAAGAGGGTAATAGTGGAAAAAGGAATATATTCAAATATAAACTACACAGTAGCATTCTGTGAAAATTCTTTCTGTTCTGTGCATTCAACTAACAGAGTTGAACCTTACTTTTGATTGAGCCGTTCTGAAACTCTCTTTCTGTAGAAACTGCAATTGGACATGCTAAGCGCTAAGAGGCCTACATTGGGAAAAAGAATATCTTCAAATAAAAACTACACAGATGCATTCTGTGGAACTTATTTCTGATCTGTAAATTCATTTAACAGAGATAAAACATATTTTTGATTGAGCAGTTATGAAACACTCTTTTTGTAGAAAATGCAAGTGGAGATTCGGAGCGCTAAGAGGGTAATAGTGGAAAAAGGAATGTCTTCAAACATAAACTACACAGAATCATTCGGTGAAACTTTTTTCTGATCTGTGCATTCAGCTAACAGAGTTAAACCATAGTTTTGATTGAGCAGATCTGAACACTCTTTCTGTAGAAAATGCAACTGGACATTTGGAGAGCTAAGAGCGTAGTAGTGGAAAAAGGAATATATTCAAATATAAACTAAACAGAAGCATTCTGTGAAACTTCTTTCTGATCTGAGCATTCAGCTACCAGACTTAAACCATACTTTTGATTGAGCAGTTTTGAAACACTCTGTCTGTAGGAAATGCAACTGGACATTCGTAGCGCTAAGTGGGTAATATTGGAAAAAATAATATGTTCAAATATAAACTACACAGAAGCATTGTATGAAACTTCTTTCTGTTCTGTGCATTCAACTAACAGAGTTGAACCTTACTTTTGATTGAGCCGTTCTGAAACACTCTTTCTGTAGAAACTGCAATTGGACATTCTGAGCGCTAAGAGGCCTATATTGGGAAAAAGAATGTCTACAAATAAAAACTACACAGAAGAATTGTGTGAAACTTCTTTCTGTTCTGTTTGTTCAACTAAAAGAGTTGAACCTTAGTTTTGATTGAGCCGTTCTGAAACACTCTTTCTGTAGAAAATGCAAGTGGAGATTCGGAGCGCTAAGAGGGTAATAGTGGAAAAAGGAATGTCTCCAAATATAAACTACACAGAATCATTCTGTGAAACTTCTTTCTGATCTGTGCATTCAGCTAACAGAATTAAAACATACTTTTGATTGAGCAGATCTGAACACTCTTTCTGTAGAAAATGCAACTGGACATTTGGAGCGCTAAGAGAGTAGTAGTGGAAAAAGGAATATATTCAAATATAAACTACACAGAAGCATTCTGTGAAACTTCTTTCTGATCTGAGCATTCAGCTAACAGATTTAAACCATACTTTTGATTGAGCAGTTTTGAAACACTCTGTCTGTAGAAAATGCAACTGGACATTCGTAGCGCTAAGTGGGTAATAGTGGAAAAAAGAATATGTTCAAATATAAACTACACAGAAGCATTGTATGAAACTTCTTTCTGTTCTGTGCATTCAACTAACAGAGTTGAACCTTACTTTTGATTGAGCCGTTCTGAAACATTCTTTCTGTAGAAAATGCAATTGGACATTCTGAGCGCTAAGAAGCCTATATTGGGAAAAAGAATGTCTACAAATAAAAACTACACAGAAGAATTGTGTGAAACTTCTTTCTGTTCTGTTTGTTCAACTAAAAGAGTTGAACCTTAGTTTTGATTGAGCCGTTCTGAAACACTCTTTCTGTAGAAAATGCAAGTGGAGATTCGGAGGGCTAAGAGGGTAATAGTGGAAAAAGGAATGTCTCCAAATATGAACTACACAGAATCATTCTGTGAAACTTCTTTCTGATCTGTGCATTCAGCTAACAGAGTTAAACCATACTTTTGATTGAGCAGATCTGAACACTCTTTCTGTAGAAAATGCAACTGGACATTTGGAGCGCTAAGAGAGTAGTAGTGGAAAAAGGAATATATTCAAATATAAACTACACAGAAGCATTCTGTGAAACTTCTTTCTGATCTGAGCATTCAGCTAACAGAGTTAAACCATACTTTTGATTGAGCAGTTTTGAAACACTCTGTCTGTAGAAAATGCAACTGGACATTCGTAGCGCTAAGTGGGTAATAGTGGAAAAAAGAATATGTTCAAATATAAACTACACAGAAGCATCGTATGAAACTTCTTTCTGTTCTGTGCATTCAACTAACAGAGTTGAACCTTACTTTTGATTGAGCCTTTCTGAAACACTCTTTCTGTAGAAACTGCAATTGGACATTCTGAGCGCTAAGAGGCCTCTATTGGGAAAAATAATATCTTCAAATAAAAACTACACAGAAGCATTGTGTGAAACTTATTTCTGATATATTCATTAAGCTAACAGAGTTAAACCATACTTTTGATTGCGCAGTTCTGAACACTCTTTCTGTAGAAAATGCAAGTGGACATTCGGAGCGCTAAGAGGGTAATAGTGGAAAAAGGAATATATTCAAATATAAACTACACAGTAGCATTCTGTGAAAATTCTTTCTGTTCTGTGCATTCAACTAACAGAGTTGAACCTTACTTTTGATTGAGCCGTTCTGAAACACTCTTTATGTAGAAACTGCAATTGGACATGCTAAGAGCTAAGAGGCCTACATTGGGAAAAAAATATCTTCAAATAAAAACTACACAGATGCATTCTGTGAAACTTATTTCTGATCTTTAAATTCAGTAAACAGAGATAAAACATATTTTTGATTGAGCAGTTATGAAACACTCTTTTTGTAGAAAATGCAAGTGGAGATTCGGAGCGCTAAGAGGGTAATAGTGGAAAATGGAATGTCTTCAAATATAAACTACACAGAATCATTCGGTGAAACTTCTTTCTGATCTGTGCATTCAGCTAACAGAGTTAAACCATACTTTGAATTGAGTCGATCTGAACACTCTTTCTGTTGAAAATGCAATTGGACATTTGGAGCGCTAAGAGCGTAGTAGTGGAAAAAGGAATATATTCAAATATAAACTACACAGAAGCATTCTGTGAAACTTCTTTCTGATCTGAGCATTCAGCTAACAGATTTAAACCATACTTTTGATTGAGCAGTTCTGAAACACTCTGTCTGTAGAAAATGCAACTGGACATTCGTAGCGCTAAGTGGGTAATAGTGGAAAAAAGAATATGTTCAAATATAAACTACACAGAAGCATTGTATGAAACTTCTTTCTGTTCTGTGCATTCAACTAACAGAGTTGAACCTTACTTTTGATTGAGCCGTTCTGAAACACTCTTTCTGTAGAAACTGCAATTGGACATTCTGAGCGCTAAGAGGCCTATATTGGGAAAAAGAATGTCTACAAATAAAAACTACACAGAAGAATTGTGTGAAACTTCTTTCTGTTCTGTTTGTTCAACTAAAAGAGTTGAACCTTAGTTTTGATTGAGCCGTTCTGAAACACTCTTTCTGTAGAAAATGCAAGTGGAGATTCGGAGCGCTAAGAGGGTAATAGTGGAAAAAGGAATGTCCCCATATATAAACTACACAGAATCATTCGGTGAAACTTCTTTCTGATCTGTGCATTCAGCTAACAGAGTTAAACCATACTTTTGATTCAGCAGATCTGAACACCCTTTCTGTAGAAAATGCAACTGGACATTTGGAGCGCTAAGAGAGTAGTAGTGGAAAAAGGAATATATTCAAATATAAACTACACAGAAGCATTCTGTGAAACTTCTTTCTGATCTGAGCATTCAGCTAACAGAGTTAAACCATACTTTTGATTGAGCAGTTTTGAAACACTCTGTCTGTAGAAAATGCAACTGGACATTCGTAGCGCTAAGTGGGTAATAGTGGAAAAAAGAATACGTTCAAATATAAACTACACAGAAGCATTGTATGAAACTTCTTTCTGTTCTGTGCATTCAACTAACAGAGTTGAACCTTACTTTTGATTGAGCCTTTCTGAAACACTCTTTCTGTAGAAACTGCAATTGGACATTCTGAGCGCTAAGAGGCCTCTATTGGGAAAAATAATATCTTCAAATAAAAACTACACAGAAGCATTGTGTGAAACTTATTTCTGATATGTTCATTAAGCTAACAGAGTTAAACCATACTTTTGATTGCGCAGTTCTGAACACTCTTTCTGTAGAAAATGCAAGTGGACATTCGGAGCGCTAAGAGGGTAATAGTGGAAAAAGGAATATATTCAAATATAAACTACACAGTAGCATTCTGTGAAAATTCTTTCTGTTCTGTGCATTCAACTAACAGAGTTGAACCTTACTTTTGATTGAGCCGTTCTGAAACACTCTTTCTGTAGAAACTGCAATTGGACATGCTAAGCGCTAAGAGGCTTACATTGGGAAAAAGAATATCTTCAAATAAAAACTACACAGATGCATTCTGTGAAACTTATTTCTG
The DNA here is from genome assembly GCF_028878055.3 of Symphalangus syndactylus. NCBI lineage: Eukaryota > Metazoa > Chordata > Mammalia > Primates > Hylobatidae > Symphalangus > Symphalangus syndactylus. The sequence goes on from NC_072439.2 coordinate 105,144,071, forward strand.
ATCTGTAAATTCAGTTAACAGAGATAAAACATATTTTTGATTGAGCAGTTATGAAACACTCTTTTTGTAGAAAATGCAAGTGGAGATTCGGAGCGCTAAGAGGGTAATAGTGGAAAAAGGAATGTCTTCAAATATAAACTACACAGAATCATTCGGTGAAACTTCTTTCTGATCTGTGCATTCAGCTAACAGAGTTAAACCATACTTTTGATTGAGCAGATCTGAACACTCTTTCTGTAGAAAATGCAACTGGACATTTGGAGCGCTAAGAGCGTAGTAGTGGAAAAAGGAATATATTCAAATATAAACTACACAGAAGCCTTCTGTGAAACTTCTTTCTGATCTGAGCATTCAGCTAACAGAGTTAAACCATACTTTTGATTGAGCAGTTTTGAAACACTCTGTCTGTAGAAAATGCAACTGGACATTCGTAGCGCTAAGTGGGTAATAGTGGAAAAAAGAATATGTTCAAATATAAACTACACAGAAGCATTGTATGAAACTTCATTCTGTTCTGTGCATTCAACTAACAGAGTTGAACCTTACTTTTGATTGAGCCTTTCTGAAACACTCTTTCTGTAGAAACTGCAATTGGACATTCTGAGCGCTAAGAGGCCTCTATTGGGAAAAATAATATCTTCAAATAAAAACTACACAGAAGCATTGTGTGAAACTTATTTCTGATATGTTCATTAAGCTAACAGAGTTAAACCATACTTTTGATTGCGCAGTTCTGAACACTCTTTCTGTAGAAAATGCAAGTGGACATTCGGAGCGCTAAGAGGGTAATAGTGGAAAAAGGAATATATTCAAATATAAACTACACAGTAGCATTCTGTGAAAATTCTTTCTGTTCTGTGCATTCAACTAACAGATTTGAACCTTACTTTTGATTGAGCCGTTCTGAGACACTCTTTCTGTAGAAACTGCAATTGGACATTCTGAGTGCTAAGAGGCCTATATTGGGAAAAAGAATGTCTACAAATAAAAACTATACAGAAGAATTGTGTGAAACTTCTTTCTGTTCTGTTTGTTCAAATAAAAGAGTTGAACCTTAGTTTTGATTGAGCCGTTCTGAAACACTCTTTCTGTAGAAAATGCAAGTGGAGATTCGGAGCGCTAAGAGGGTAATAGTGGAAAAAGGAATATATTCAAATATAAACTACACAGTAGCATTCTGTGAAAATTCTTCCTGTTCTGTGCATTCAACTAACAGAGTTGAACCTTACTTTTGATTGAGCCGTTCTGAAACACTCTTTCTGTAGAAACTGCAATTGGACATGCTAAGCGCTAAGAGGCCTACATTGGGAAAAAGAATATCTTCAAATAAAAACTACACAGATGCATTCTGTGAAACTTATTTCTGATCTGTAAATTCAGTTAACAGAGATAAAACATATTTTTGATTGAGCAGTTATGAAACACTCTTTTTGTAGAAAATGCAAGTGGAGATTCGGAGCGCTAAGAGGGTAATAGTGGAAAAAGGAATGTCTTCAAATATAAACTACACAGAATCATTCGGTGAAACTTCTTTCTGATCTGTGCATTCAGCTAACAGAGTTAAACCATACTTTTGATTGAGCAGATCTGAACACTCTTTCTGTAGAAAATGCAACTGGACATTTGGAGCGCTAAGAGCGTAGTAGTGGAAAAAGGAATATATTCAAATATAAACTACACAGAAGCCTTCTGTGAAACTTCTTTCTGATCTGAGCATTCAGCTAACAGAGTTAAACCATACTTTTGATTGAGCAGTTTTGAAACACTCTGTCTGTAGAAAATGCAACTGGACATTCGTAGCGCTAAGTGGGTAATAGTGGAAAAAAGAATATGTTCAAATATAAACTACACAGAAGCATTGTATGAAACTTCATTCTGTTCTGTGCATTCAACTAACAGAGTTGAACCTTACTTTTGATTGAGCCTTTCTGAAACACTCTTTCTGTAGAAACTGCAATTGGACATTCTGAGCGCTAAGAGGCCTCTATTGGGAAAAATAATATCTTCAAATAAAAACTACACAGAAGCATTGTGTGAAACTTATTTCTGATATGTTCATTAAGCTAACAGAGTTAAACCATACTTTTGATTGCGCAGTTCTGAACACTCTTTCTGTAGAAAATGCAAGTGGACATTCGGAGCGCTAAGAGGGTAATAGTGGAAAAAGGAATATATTCAAATATAAACTACACAGTAGCATTCTGTGAAAATTCTTTCTGTTCTGTGCATTCAACTAACAGAGTTGAACCTTACTTTTGATTGAGCCGTTCTGAAACACTCTTTCTGTAGAGACTGCAATTGGACATTCTGAGCGCTAAGAGGCCTATATTGGGAAAAAGAATGTCTACAAATAAAAACTACACAGAAGAATTGTGTCAAACTTCTTTCTGTTCTGTTTGTTCAACTAAAAGAGTTGAACCTTAGTTTTCATTGAGCCGTTCTGAAACACTCTTTCTGTAGAAAATGCAAGTGGAGATTCGGAGCGCTAAGCGGGTAATAGTGGAAAAAGGAATGTCTCCAAATATAAACTACACAGAATAATTCTGTGAAACTTCTTTCTGATCTGTGCATTCAGCTAACAGAGTTAAACCATACTTTTGATTGAGCAGATCTGAACACTCTTTCTGTAGAAAATGCGACTGGACATTTGGAGCGCTAAGAGAGTAGTAGTGGAAAAAGGAATATATTCAAATATAAACTACACAGAAGCATTCTGTGAAACTTCTTTCTGATCTGAGCATTCAGCTAACAGAGTTAAACCATACTTATGATTGAGCAGTTTTGAAACACTCTGTCTGTAGAAAATGCAACTGGACATTCGTAGCGCTAAGTGGGTAATAGTGGAAAAAAGAATATGTTCAAATATAAACTACACAGAAGCATTGTATGAAACTTCTTTCTGTTCTGTGCATTCAACTAACAGAGTTGAACCTTACTTTTGATTGAGCCTTTCTGAAACACTCTTTCTGTAGAAACTGCAATTGGACATTCTGAGCGCTAAGAGGCCTATATTGGGAAATATAATATCTTCAAATAAAAACTACACAGAAGCATTGTGTGAAACTTATTTCTGATATGTTCATTAAGCTAACAGAGTTAAACCATACTTTTGATTGCGCAGTTCTGAACACTCTTTCTGTAGAAAATGCAAGTGGACATTCGGAGCGCTAAGAGGGTAATAGTGGAAAAAGGAATATATTCAAATATAAACTACACAGTAGCATTCTGTGAAAATTCTTTCTGTTCTGTGCATTCAACTAACAGAGTTGAACCTTACTTTTGATTGAGCCGTTCTGAGACACTCTTTCTGTAGAAACTGCAATTGGACATGCTAAGCGCTAAGAGGCCTACATTGGGAAAAAGAATATCTTCAAATAAAAACTACACAGATGCATTCTGTGAAACTTATTTCTGATCTGTAAATTCAGTTAACAGAGATAAAACATATTTTTGATTGAGCAGTTATGAAACACTCTTTTTGTAGAAAATGCAAGTGGAGATTCGGAGCGCTAAGAGGGTAATAGTGGAAAAAGGAATGTCTTCAAATATAAACTACACAGAATCATTCGGTGAAACTTCTTTCTGATCTGTGCATTCAGCTAACAGAGTTAAACCATACTTTTGATTGAGCAGATCTGAACACTATTTCTGTTGAAAATGCAACTGGACATTTGGAGCGCTAAGAGCGTAGTAGTGGAAAAAGGAATATATTCAAATATAAACTACACAGAAGCATTCTGTGAAACTTCTTTCTGATCTGAGCATACAGCTAACAGAGTTAAACCATAGTTTTGATTGAGCAGTTTTGAAACACTCTGTCTGTAGAAAATGCAACTGGACATTCGTAGCGCTAAGTGGGTAATAGTGGAAAAGAGAATATGTTCAAATATAAACTACACAGAAGCATTGTATGAAACTTCTTTCTGTTCTGTGCATTCAACTAACAGAGTTGAACCTTACTTTTGATTGAGCCGTTCTGAAACACTCTTTCTGTAGAGACTGCAATTGGACATTCTGAGCGCTAAGAGGCCTATAATGGGAAAAAGAATGTCTACAAATAAAAACTACACAGAAGAATTGTGTGAAACTTCTTTCTGTTCTGTTTGTTCAACTAAAAGAGTTGAACCTTAGTTTTGATTGAGCCGTTCTGAAACACTCTTTCTGTAGAAAATGCAAGTGGAGATTCGGAGCGCTAAGAGGGTAATAGTGGAAAAAGGAATGTCTCCAAATATAAACTACACAGAATCATTCTGTGAAACTTCTTTCTGATCTGTGCATTCAGCTAAAAGAGTTAAACCATACTTTTGATTGAGCAGATCTGAACACTCTTTCTGTAGAAAATGCAACTGGACATTTGGAGCGCTAAGAGAGTAGTAGTGGAAAAAGGAATATATTCAAATATAAACTACACAGAAGCACTCTGTGAAACTTCTTTCTGATCTGAGCATTCAGCTAACAGAGTTAAACCATACTTTTGATTGAGCAGTTTTGAAACACTCTGTCTGTAGAAAATGCAACTGGACATTCGTAGCGCTAAGTGGGTAATAGTGGAAAAAATAATATGTTCAAATATAAACTACACAGAAGCATTGTATGAAACTACTTTCTGTTCTGTGCATTCAACTAACAGAGTTGAACCTTACTTTTGATTGAGCCTTTCTGAAACACTCTTTCTGTAGAAACTGCAATTGGACATTCTGAGCGCTAAGAGGCCTCTATTGGGAAAAATAATATCTTCAAATAAAAACTACACAGAAGCATTGTGTGAAACTTATTTCTGATATGTTCATTAAGCTAACAGAGTTAAACCATACTTTTGATTGCGCAGTTCTGAACACTCTTTCTGTAGAAAATGCAAGTGGACATTCGGAGCGCTAAGAGGGTAATAGTGGAAAAAGGAATATATTCAAATATAAACTACACAGTAGCATTCTGTGAAAATTCTTTCTGTTCTGTGCATTCAACTAACAGAGTTGAACCTTACTTTTGATTGAGCCGTTCTGAAACACTCTTTCTGTAGAAACTGCAATTGGACATGCTAAGCGCTAAGAGGCCTACATTGGGAAAAAGAATATCTTCAAATAAAAACTACACAGATGCATTCTGTGAAACTTATTTCTGATCTGTAAATTCAGTTAACAGAGATAAAACATATTTTTGATTGAGCAGTTATGAAACACTCTTTTTGTAGAAAATGCAAGTGGAGATTCGGAGCGCTAAGTGGGTAATAGTGGAAAAAGGAATGTCTTCAAATATAAACTACACAGAATCATTCGGTGAAACTTCTTTCTGATCTGTGCATTCAGCTAACAGAGTTAAACCATACTTTTGATTGAGCAGATCTGAACACTCTTTCTGTAGAAAACGCAACTGGACATTTGGAGCGCTAAGAGCGTAGTAGTGGAAAAAGGAATATATTCAAATATAAACTACCCAGAAGCATTCTGTGAAACTTCTTTCTGATCTGAGCATTCAGCTAACAGATTTAAACCATACTTTTGATTGAGCAGTTTTGAAACACTCTGTCTGTAGAAAATGCAACTGACATTCGTAGCGCTAATTGGGTAATAGTGGAAAAGAGAATATGTTCATATATAAACTACACAGAAGCATTGTATGAAACTTCTTTCTGTTCTGTGCATTCAACTAACAGAGTTGAACCTTACTTTTGATTGAGCCGTTCTGAAACACTCTTTCTGTAGAAACTGCAATTGGACATTCTGAGCGCTAAGAGGCCTATATTGGGAAAAAGAATGTCTACAAATAAAAACTAAACAGAAGAATTTTGTGAAACTTCTTTCTGTTCTGTTTGTTCAACTAAAAGAGTTGAACCTTAGTTTTGATTGAGCCGTTCTGAAACACACTTTCTGTAGAAAATGCAAGTGGAGATTCGGAGCGCTAAGAGGGTAATAGTGGAAAAAGGAATGTCTCCAAATATAAACTACACAGAATCATTCTGTGAAACTTCTTTCTGATCTGTGCATTCAGCTAACAGAGTTAAACCATACTTTTGATTGAGCAGATCTGAACACTCTTTCTGTAGAAAATGCAACTGGACATTTGGAGCGCTAAGAGAGTAGTAGTGGAAAAAGGAATATATTCAAATATAAACTACACAGAAGCATTCTATGAAACTTCTTTCTGATCTGAGCATTCAGCTAGCAGAATTAAACCATACTTATGATTGAGCAGTTTTGAAACACTCTGTCTGTAGAAAATGCAACTGGACATTCGTAGCGCTAAGTGGGTAATAGTGGAAAAAAGAATATGTTCAAATATAAACTGCACAGAAGCATTGTATGAAACTTCTTTCTGTTCTGTGCATTCAACTAACAGAGTTGAACCTTACTTTTGATTGAGCCTTTCTGAAACACTCTTTCTGTAGAAACTGCAATTGGACATTCTGAGCGCTAAGAGGCCTATATTCGGGAAAATAATATCTTCAAATAAAAACTACACAGAAGCATTGTGTGAAACTTATTTCTGATATGTTCATTAAGCTAACAGAGTTAAACCATACTTTTGATTGCGCAGTTCTGAACACTCTTTCTGTAGAAAATGCAAGTGGACATTCAGAGCGCTAAGAGGGTAATAGTGGAAAAAGGAATATATGCAAATATAAACTACACAGTAGCATTCTGTGAAAATTCTTTCTGTTCTGTGCATTCAACTAACAGAGTTGAACCTTACTTTTGATTGAGCCGTTCTGAAACACTCTTTCTGTAGAAACTGCAATTGGACATGCTAAGCGCTAAGAGGCCTACATTGGGAAAAAGAATATCTTCAAATAAAAACTACACAGATGCATTCTGTGAAACTTATTTCTGATCTGTAAATTCAGTTAACAGAGATAAAACATATTTTTGATTGAGCAGTTATGAAACACTCTTTTTGTAGAAAATGCAAGTGGAGATTCGGAGCGCTAAGAGGGTAATAGTGGAAAAAGGAATGTCTTCAAATATAAACTACACAGAATCATTCGGTGAAACTTCTTTCTGATCTGTGCATTCAGCTAACAGAGTTAAACCATACTTTTGATTGAGCAGATCTGAACACTCTTTCTGTTGAAAATGCAACTGGACATTTGGAGCGCTAAGAGCGTAGTAGTGGAAAAAGGAATATATTCAAATATAAATTACACAGAAGCATTCTGTGAAACTTCTTTCTGATCTGAGCATTCAGCTAACAGAGTTAAACCACACTTTTGATTGAGCAGTTTTGAAACACTCTGTCTGTAGAAAATGCAACTGGACATTCGTAGCGCTAAGTGGGTAATAGTGGAAAAAAGAATATGTTCAAATATAAACTACACAGAAGCATTGTATGAAACTTCTTTCTGTTCTGTGCATTCAACAAACAGAGTTGAACCTTACTTTTGATTGAGCCGTTCTGAAACACTCTTTCTGTAGAAACTGCAATTGGACATTCTGAGTGCTAAGAGGCCTCTATTGGGAAAAATAATATCTTCAAATAAAAACTACACAGAAGCATTGTGTGAAACTTATTTCTGATATATTCATTAAGCTACAGAGTTAAACCATACTTTTGATTGCGCAGTTCTGAACACTCTTTCTGTAGAAAATGCAAGTGGACATTCGGAGCGCTAAGAGGGTAATAGTGGAAAAAGGAATATATTCAAATATAAACTACACAGTAGCATTCTGTGAAAATTCTTTCTGTTCTGTGCATTCAACTAACAGAGTTGAACCTTACTTTTGATTGAGCCGTTCTGAAACACTCTTTCTGTAGAAAATGCAATTGGACATGCTAAGCGCTAAGAGGCCTACATTGGGGAAAAGAATATCTTCAAATAAAAACTACACAGATGCATTCTGTGAAACTTATTTCTGATCTGTAAATTCAGTTAACAGAGATAAAACATATTTTTGATTGAGCAGTTATGAAACACACTTTTTGTAGAAAATGCAAGTGGAGATTCGGAGCGCTAAGTGGGTAATAGTGGAAAAAGGAATGTCTTCAAATATAAACTACACAGAATCATTCGGTGAAACTTCTTTCTGATCTGTGCATTCAGCTAACAGAATTAAACCATACTTTTGATTGAGCAGATCTGAACACTCTTTCTGTAGAAAATGCAACTGGACATTTGGAGCGCTAAGAGCGTAGTAGTGGAAAAAGGAATATATTCAAATGTAAACTACACAGAAGCATTCTGTGAAACTTCTTTCTGATCTGAGCATTCAGCTAACAGAGTTAAACCATACTTTTGATTGAGCAGTTTTGAAACACTCTGTCTGTAGAAAATGCAACTGGACATTCGTAGCGCTAAGTGGGTAATAGTGGAAAAAAGAATATGTTCAAATATAAACTACACAGAAGCATTGTATGAAACTTCTTTCTGTTCTGTGCATTCAACTAACAGAGTTGAACCTTACTTTTGATTGAGCCGTTCTGAAACACTCTTTCTGTAGAAACTGCAATTGGACATTCTGAGCGCTAAGAGGCCTATATTGGGAAAAAGAATGTCTACAAATAAAAACTACACAGAAGAATTGTGTGAAACTTCTTTCTGTTCTGTTTGTTCAACTAAAAGAGTTGAACCTTAGTTTTGATTGAGCCGTTCTGAAACACTCTTTCTGTAGAAAATGCAAGTGGAGATTCGGAGCGCTAAGGGGGTAATAGTGGAAAAAGGAATGTCTCCAAATATGAACTACACAGAATCTTTCTGTGAAACTTCTTTCTGATCTGTGCATTCAGCTAACAGAGTTAAACCATACTTTTGATTGAGCAGATCTGAACACTCTTTCTGTAGAAAATGCAACTGTACATTTGGAGCGCTAAGAGAGTAGTAGTGGAAAAAGGAATATATTCAAATATAAACTACACAGAAGCATTCTGTGAAACTTCTTTCTGATCTGAGCATTCAGCTAACAGAGTTAAACCATACTTTTGATTGAGCAGTTTTGAAACACTCTGTCTGTAGAAAATGCAACTGGACATTCGTCGCGCTAAGTGGGTAATAGTGGAAAAAAGAATATGTTCAAATATAAACTACACAGAATCATCGTATGAAACTTCTTTCTGTTCTGTGCATTCAACTAACAGAGTTGAACCTTACTTTTGATTGAGCCTTTCTGAAACACTCTTTCTGTAGAAACTGCAATTGGACATTCTGAGCGCTAAGAGGCCTCTATTGGGAAAAATAATATCTTCAAATAAAAACTACACAGAAGCATTGTGTGAAACTTATTTCTGATATGTTCATTAAGCTAACAGAGTTAAACCATACTTTTGATTGCGCAGTTCTGAACACTCTTTCTGTAGAAAATGCAAGTGGACATTCGGAGCGCTAAGAGGGTAATAGTGGAAAAAGGAATATATTCAAATATAAACTACACAGTAGCATTCTGTGAAAATTCTTTCTGTTCTGTGCATTCAACTAACAGAGTTGAACCTTACTTTTGATTGAGCCGTTCTGAAACTCTCTTTCTGTAGAAACTGCAATTGGACATGCTAAGCGCTAAGAGGCCTACATTGGGAAAAAGAATATCTTCAAATAAAAACTACACAGATGCATTCTGTGGAACTTATTTCTGATCTGTAAATTCATTTAACAGAGATAAAACATATTTTTGATTGAGCAGTTATGAAACACTCTTTTTGTAGAAAATGCAAGTGGAGATTCGGAGCGCTAAGAGGGTAATAGTGGAAAAAGGAATGTCTTCAAACATAAACTACACAGAATCATTCGGTGAAACTTTTTTCTGATCTGTGCATTCAGCTAACAGAGTTAAACCATAGTTTTGATTGAGCAGATCTGAACACTCTTTCTGTAGAAAATGCAACTGTCATTTGGAGAGCTAAGAGCGTAGTAGTGGAAAAAGGAATATATTCAAATATAAACTACACAGAAGCATTCTGTGAAACTTCTTTCTGATCTGAGCATTCAGCTACCAGACCTAAACCATACTTTTGATTGAGCAGTTTTGAAACACTCTGTCTGTAGAAAATGCAACTGGACATTCGTAGCGCTAAGTGGGTAATATTGGAAAAAAGAATATATTCAAATATAAACTACACAGAAGCATTGTATGAAACTTCTTTCTGTTCTGTGCATTCAACTAACAGAGTTGAACCTTACTTTTGATTGAGCCGTTCTGAAACACTCTTTCTGTAGAAACTGCAATTGGACATTCTGAGCGCTAAGAGGCCTATATTGGGAAAAAGAATGTCTACAAATAAAAACTACACAGAAGAATTGTGTGAAACTTCTTTCTGTTCTGTTTGTTCAACTAAAAGAATAGAACCTTAGTTTTGATTGAGCCGTTCTGAAACACTCTTTCTGTAGAAAATGCAAGTGGAGATTCGGAGCGCTAAGAGGGTAATAGTGGAAAAAGGAATGTCTCCAAATATAAACTACACAGAATCATTCTGTGAAACTTCTTTCTGATCTGTGCATTCAGCTAACAGAATTAAAACATACTTTTGATTGAGCAGATCTGAACACTCTTTCTGTAGAAAATGCAACTGGACATTTGGAGCGCTAAGAGAGTAGTAGTGGAAAAAGGAATATATTCAAATATAAACTACACAGAAGCATTCTGTGAAACTTCTTTCTGATCTGAGCATTCAGCTAACAGATTTAAACCATACTTTTGATTGAGCAGTTTTGAAACACTCTGTCTGTAGAAAATGCAACTGGACATTCGTAGCGCTAAGTGGGTAATAGTGGAAAAAAGAATATGTTCAAATATAAACTACACAGAAGCATTGTATGAAACTTCTTTCTGTTCTGTGCATTCAACTAACAGAGTTGAACCTTACTTTTGATTGAGCCGTTCTGAAACACTCTTTCTGTAGAAAATGCAATTGGACATTCTGAGCGCTAAGAGGCCTATATTGGGAAAAAGAATGTCTACAAATAAAAACTACACAGAAGAATTGTGTGAAACTTCTTTCTGTTCTGTTTGTTCAACTAAAAGAGTTGAATCTTAGTTTTGATTGAGCCGTTCTGAAACACTCTTTCTGTAGAAAATGCAAGTGGAGATTCGGAGCGCTAAGGGGGTAATAGTGGATAAAGGAATGTCTCCAAATATGAACTACACAGAATCATTCTGTGAAACTTCTTTCTGATCTGTGCATTCAGCTAACAGAGTTAAACCATACTTTTGATTGAGCAGATCTGAACACTCTTTCTGTAGAAAATGCAACTGGACATTTGGAGCGCTAAGAGAGTAGTAGTGGAAAAAGGAATATATTCAAATATAAACTACACAGAAGCATTCTGTGAAACTTCTTTCTGATCTGAGCATTCAGCTAACAGAGTTAAACCATACTTTTGATTGAGCAGTTTTGAAACACTCTGTCTGTAGAAAATGCAACTGGACATTCGTAGCGCTAATTGGGTAATAGTGGAAAAAAGAATATGTTCAAATATAAACTACACAGAAGCATCGTATGAAACTTCTTTCTGTTCTGTGCATTCAACTAACAGAGTTGAACCTTACTTTTGATTGAGCCTTTCTGAAACACTATTTCTGTAGAAACTGCAATTGGACATTCTGAGCGCTAAGAGGCCTCTATTGGGAAAAATAATATCTTCAAATAAAAACTACACAGAAGCATTGTGTGAAACTTATTTCTGATATGTTCATTAAGCTAACAGAGTTAAACCATACTTTTGATTGCGCAGTTCTGAACACTCTTTCTGTAGAAAATGCAAGTGGACATTCGGAGCGCTAAGAGGGTAATAGTGGAAAAAGGAATATATTCAAATATAAACTACACAGTAGCATTCTGTGAAAATTCTTTCTGTTCTGTGCATTCAACTAACAGAGTTGAACCTTACTTTTGATTGAGCCGTTCTGAAACACTCTTTCTGTAGAAACTGCAATTGGACATGCTAAGCGCTAAGAGGCCTACATTGGGAAAAAGAATATCTTCAAATAAAAACTACACAGATGCATTCTGTGGAACTTATTTCTGATCTGTAAATTCATTTAACAGAGATAAAACATATTTTTGATTGAGCAGTTATGAAACACACTTTTTGTAGAAAATGCAAGTGGAGATTCGGAGCGCTAAGAGGGTAATAGTGGAAAAAGGAATGTCTTCAAATATAAACTACACAGAATCATTCGGTGAAACTTTTTTCTGATCTGTGCATTCAGCTAACAGAGTTAAACCATAGTTTTGTTTGAGCAGATCTGAACACTCTTTCTGTAGAAAATGCAACTGGACATTTGGAGAGCTAAGAGCGTAGTAGTGGAAAAAGGAATATATTCAAATATAAACTACACAGAAGCATTCTGTGAAACTTCTTTCTGATCTGAGCATTCAGCTACCAGACTTAAACCATACTTTTGATTGAGCAGTTTTGAAACACTCTGTCTGTAGGAAATGCAACTGGACATTCGTAGCGCTAAGTGGGTAATATTGGAAAAAATAATATGTTCAAATATAAACTACACAGAAGCATTGTATGAAACTTCTTTCTGTTCTGTGCATTCAACTAACAGAGTTGAACCTTACTTTTGATTGAGCCGTTCTGAAACACTCTTTCTGTAGAAACTGCAATTGGACATTCTGAGCGCTAAGAGGCCTATATTGGGAAAAAGAATGTCTACAAATAAAAACTACACAGAAGAATTGTGTGAAACTTCTTTCTGTTCTGTTTGTTCAACTAAAAGAGTTGAACCTTAGTTTTGATTGAGCCGTTCTGAAACACTCTTTCTGTAGAAAATGCAAGTGGAGATTCGGAGCGCTAAGAGGGTAATAGTGGAAAAAGGAATGTCTCCAAATATAAACTACACAGAATCATTCTGTGAAACTTCTTTCTGATCTGTGCATTCAGCTAACAGAATTAAAACATACTTTTGATTGAGCAGATCTGAACACTCTTTCTGTAGAAAATGCAACTGGACATTTGGAGCGCTAAGAGAGTAGTAGTGGAAAAAGGAATATATTCAAATATAAACTACACAGAAGCATTCTGTGAAACTTCTTTCTGATCTGAGCATTCAGCTAACAGATTTAAACCATACTTTTGATTGAGCAGTTTTGAAACACTCTGTCTGTAGAAAATGCAACTGGACATTCGTAGCGCTAAGTGGGTAATAGTGGAAAAAAGAATATGTTCAAATATAAACTACACAGAAGCATTGTATGAAACTTCTTTCTGTTCTGTGCATTCAACTAACAGAGTTGAACCTTACTTTTGATTGAGCCGTTCTGAAACACTCTTTCTGTAGAAAATGCAATTGGACATTCTGAGCGCTAAGAGGCCTATATTGGGAAAAAGAATGTCTACAAATAAAAACTACACAGAAGAATTGTGTGAAACTTCTTTCTGTTCTGTTTGTTCAACTAAAAGAGTTGAACCTTAGTTTTGATTGAGCCGTTCTGAAACACTCTTTCTGTAGAAAATGCAAGTGGAGATTCGGAGTGCTAAGAGGGTAATAGTGGAAAAAGGAATGTCTCCAAATATGAACTACACAGAATCATTCTGTGAAACTTCTTTCTGATCTGTGCATTCAGCTAACAGAGTTAAACCATACTTTTGATTGAGCAGATCTGAACACTCTTTCTGTAGAAAATGCAACTGGACATTTGGAGCGCTAAGAGAGTAGTAGTGGAAAAAGGAATATATTCAAATATAAACTACACAGAAGCATTCTGTGAAACTTCTTTCTGATCTGAGCATTCAGCTAACAGAGTTAAACCATACTTTTGATTGAGCAGTTTTGAAACACTCTGTCTGTAGAAAATGCAACTGGACATTCGTAGCGCTAAGTGGGTAATAGTGGAAAAAAGAATATGTTCAAATATAAACTACACAGAAGCATCGTATGAAACTACTTTCTGTTCTGTGCATTCAACAAACAGAGTTGAACCTTACTTTTGATTGAGCCTTTCTGAAACACTCTTTCTGTAGAAACTGCAATTGGACATTCTGAGCGCTAAGAGGCCTCTATTGGGAAAAATAATATCTTCAAATAAAAACTACACAGAAGCATTGTGTGAAACTTATTTCTGATATATTCATTAAGCTAACAGAGTTAAACCATACTTTTGATTGCGCAGTTCTGAACACTCTTTCTGTAGAAAATGCAAGTGGACATTCGGAGCGCTAAGAGGGTAATAGTGGAAAAAGGAATATATTCAAATATAAACTACACAGTAGCATTCTGTGAAAATTCTTTCTGTTCTGTGCATTCAACTAACAGAGTTGAACCTTACTTTTGATTGAGCCGTTCTGAAACACTCTTTCTGTAGAAACTGCAATTGGACATGCTAAGAGCTAAGAGGCCTACATTGGGAAAAAGAATATCTTCAAATAAAAACTACACAGATGCATTCTGTGAAACTTATTTCTGATCTTTAAATTCAGTTAACAGAGATAAAACATATTTTTGATTGAGCAGTTATGAAACACTCTTTTTGTAGAAAATGCAAGTGGAGATTCGGAGCGCTAAGTGGGTAATAGTGGAAAAAGGAATGTCTTCAAATATAAACTACACAGAATCATTCGGTGAAACTTCTTTCTGATCTGTGCATTCAGCTAACAGAGTTAAACCATACTTTTGATTGAGTCGATCTGAACACTCTTTCTGTTGAAAATGCAATTGGACATTTGGAGCGCTAAGAGCGTAGTAGTGGAAAAAGGAATATATTCAAATATAAACTACACAGAAGCATTCTGTGAAACTTCTTTCTGATCTGAGCATTCAGCTAACAGATTTAAACCATACTTTTGATTGAGCAGTTTTGAAACACTCTGTCTGTAGAAAATGCAACTGGACATTCGTAGCGCTAAGTGGGTAATAGTGGAAAAAAGAATATGTTCAAATATAAACTACACAGAAGCATTGTATGAAACTTCTTTCTTTTCTGTGCATTCAACTAACAGAGTTGAACCTTACTTTTGATTGAGCCGTTCTGAAACACTCTTTCTGTAGAAACTGCAATTGGACATTCTGAGCGCTAAGAGGCCTATATTGGGAAAAAGAATGTCTACAAATAAAAACTACACAGAAGAATTGTGTGAAACTTCTTTCTGTTCTGTTTGTTCAACTAAAAGAGTTGAACCTTAGTTTTGATTGAGCCGTTCTGAAACACTCTTTCTGTAGAAAATGCAAGTGGAGATACGGAGCACTAAGAGGGTAATAGTGGAAAAAGGAATGTCCCCATATATAAACTACACAGAATCATTCGGTGAAACTTCTTTCTGATCTGTGCATTCAGCTAACAGAGTTAAACCATACTTTTGATTCAGCAGATCTGAACACCCTTTCTGTTGAAAATGCAACTGGACATTTGGAGCGCTAAGAGAGTAGTAGTGGAAAAAGGAATATATTCAAATATAAACTACACAGAAGCATTCTGTGAAACTTCTTTCTGATCTGAGCATTCAGCTAACAGAGTTAAACCATACTTTTGATTGAGCAGTTTTGAAACACTCTGTCTGTAGAAAATGCAACTGGACATTCGTAGCGCTAAGTGGGTAATAGTGGAAAAAAGAATACGTTGAAATATAAACTACACAGAAGCATTGTATGAAACTTCTTTCTGTTCTGTGCATTCAACTAACAGAGTTGAACCTTACTTTTGATTGAGCCTTTCTGAAACACTCTTTCTGTAGAAACTGCAATTGGACATTCTGAGCGCTAAGAGGCCTCTATTGGGAAAAATAATATCTTCAAATAAAAACTACACAGAAGCATTGTGTGAAACTTATTTCTGATATGTTCATTAAGCTAACAGAGTTAAACCATACTTTTGATTGCGCAGTTCTGAACACTCTTTCTGTAGAAAATGCAAGTGGACATTCGGAGCGCTAAGAGGGTAATAGTGGAAAAAGGAATATATTCAAATATAAACTACACAGTAACATTCTGTGAAAATTCTTTCTGTTCTGTGCATTCAACTAACAGAGTTGAACCTTACTTTTGATTGAGCCGTTCTGAAACACTCTTTCTGTAGAAACTGCAATTGGACATGCTAAGCGCTAAGAGGCTTACATTGGGAAAAAGAATATCTTCAAATAAAAACTACACAGATGCATTCTGTGAAACTTATTTCTGATCTGTAAATTCAGTTAACAGAGATAAAACATATTTTTGATTGAGCAGTTATGAAACACTCTTTTTGTAGAAAATGCAAGTGGAGATTCGGAGCGCTAAGAGGGTAATAGTGGAAAAAGGAATGTCTCCAAATATAAACTACACAGAATCATTCGGTGAAACTTCTTTCTGATCTGTGCATTCAGCTAACAGAGTTAAACCATACTTTTGATTGAGCAGATCTGAACACTCTTTCTGTAGAAAATGCAACTGGACATTTGGAGCGCTAAGAGCGTAGTAGTGGAAAAAGGAATATATTCAAATATAAACTACACAGAAGCCTTCTGTGAAACTTCTTTCTGATCTGAGCATTCAGCTAACAGAGTTAAACCATACTTTTGATTGAGCAGTTTTGAAACACTCTGTCTGTAGAAAATGCAACTGGACATTCGTAGCGCTAAGTGGGTAATAGTGGAAAAAAGAATATGTTCAAATATAAACTACACAGAAGCATTGTATGAAACTTCATTCTGTTCTGTGCATTCAACTAACAGAGTTGAACCTTACTTTTGATTGAGCCTTTCTGAAACACTCTTTCTGTAGAAACTGCAATTGGACATTCTGAGCGCTAAGAGGCCTCTATTGGGAAAAATAATATCTTCAAATAAAAACTACACAGAAGCATTGTGTGAAACTTATTTCTGATATGTTCATTAAGCTAACAGAGTTAAACCATACTTTTGATTGCGCAGTTCTGAACACTCTTTCTGTAGAAAATGCAAGTGGACATTCGGAGCGCTAAGAGGGTAATAGTGGAAAAAGGAATATATTCAAATATAAACTACACAGTAGCATTCTGTGAAAATTCTTTCTGTTCTGTGCATTCAACTAACAGAGTTGAACCTTACTTTTGATTGAGCCGTTCTGAAACACTCTTTCTGTAGAAACTGCAATTGGACATTCTGAGCGCTAAGAGGCCTATATTGGGAAAAAGAATGTCTACAAATAAAAACTACTTGTGTGAAACTTCTTTCTGTTCTGTTTGTTCAATTAAAATAGTTGAAACTTAGTTTTGATTGAGCCGTTCTGAAACACTCTTTCTGTAGAAAATGCAAGTGGAGATTTGGAGCGCTAATAGGGTAATAGTGGAAAAAGGAATGTCTCCAAATATAAACTACACAGAATCATTCTGTGAAACTTCTTTCTGATCTGTGCATTCAGCTAACAGAGTTAAACCATACTTTTGATTGAGCAGATCTGAACACTCTTTCTGTAGAAAATGCAACTGGACATTTGGAGCGCTAAGAGAGTAGTAGTGGAAAAAGGAATATATTCAAATATAAACTACACAGAAGCATTCTGTGAAACTTCTTTCTGATCTGAGCATTCAGCTAACAGAGTTAAATCATACTTTTGATTGAGCAGTTTTGAAATACTCTGTCTGTAGAAAATGCAACTGGACATTCGTTGCGCTAAGTGGGTAATAGTGGAAAAAAGAATATGTTCAAATATAAACTACACAGAAGCATTGTATGAAACTTCTTTCTGTTCTGTGCATTCAACTAACAGAGTTGAACCTTACTTTTGATTGAGCCTTTCTGAAACACTCTTTCTGTAGAAACTGCAATTGGACATTCTGAGCGCTAAGAGGCCTCTATTGGGAAAAATAATATCTTCAAATAAAGACTACACAGAAGCATTGTGTGAAACTTATTTCTGATATGTTCATTAAGCTAACAGAGTTAAACCATACTTTTGATTGCGCAGTTCTGAACACTGTTTCTGTAGAAAATGCAAGTGGACATTCGGAGCGCTAAGAGGGTAATAGTGGAAAAAGGAATATATTCAAATATAAACTACACAGTAGCATTCTGTGAAAATTCTTTCTGTTCTGTGCATTCAACTAACAGAGTTGAACCTTACTTTTGATTGAGCCGTTCTGAAACACTCTTTCTGTAGAAACTGCAATTGGACATGCTAAGCGCTAAGAGGCCTACATTGGGAAAAAGAATATCTTCAAATAAAAACTACACAGTTGCATTCTGTGAAACTTATTTCTGATCTGTAAATTCAGTTAACAGAGATAAAACATATTTTTGATTGAGGAGTTATGAAACACTCTTTTTGTAGAAAATGCAAGTGGAGATTCGGAGCGCTAAGAGGGTAATAGTGGAAAAAGGAATGTCTTCAAATATAAACTACACAGAATCATTCGGTGAAACTTCTTTCTGATCTGTGCATTCAGCTAACAGAGTTAAACCATACTTTTGATTGAGCAGATCTGAACACTCTTTCTGTAGAAAATGCAACTGGACATTTGGAGCGCTAAGAGCGTAGTAGTGGAAAAAGGAATATATTCAAATATAACCTACACAGAAGCCTTCTCTGAAACTTCTTTCTGATCTGAGCATTCAGCTAACAGAGTTAAACCATACTTTTGATTGAGCAGTTTTGAAACACTCTGTCTGTAGAAAATGCAACTGGACATTCATAGCGCTAAGTGGGTAATAGTGGAAAAAAGAATATGTTCAAATATAAACTACACAGAAGCATTGTATGAAACTTCTTTCTGTTCTGTGCATTCAACTAACAGAGTTGAACCTTACTTTTGATTGAGCCGTTCTGAAACACTCTTTCTGTAGAAACTGCAATTGGACATTCTGAGCGCTAAGAGGCCTATATTGGGAAAAAGAATGTCTACAAATAAAAACTACACAGAAGAATTGTGTGAAATTTCTTTCTGTTCTGTTTGTTCAACTAAAAGAGTTGAACCTTAGTTTTGATTGAGCCGTTCTGAAACACTCTTTCTGTAGAAAATGCAAGTGGAGATTCGGAGCGCTAAGGGGGTAATAGTGGAAAAAGGAATGTCTCCAAATATGAACTACACAGAATCATTCTGTGAAACTTCTTTCTGATCTGTGCATTCAGCTAACAGAGTTAAACCATACTTTTGATTGAGCAGATCTGAACACTCTTTCTGTAGAAAATGCAACTGGACATTTGGAGCGCTAAGAGAGTAGTAGTGGAAAAAGTAATATATTCAAATATAAACTACACAGAAGCATTCTGTGAAACTTCTTTCTGATCTGAGCATTCAGCTAACAGAGTTAAACCATACTTTTGATTGAGCAGTTTTGAAACACTCTGTCTGTAGAAAATGCAACTGGACATTCGTAGCGCTAAGTGGGTAATAGAGGAAAAAAGAATATGTTCAAATATAAACTACACAGAAGCATTGTATGAAACTCCTTTCTGTTCTGTGCATTCAACTAACAGAGTTGAACCTTACTTTTGATTGAGCCGTTCTGAAACACTCTTTCTGTAGAAACTGCAATTGGACATTCTGAGCGCTAAGAGGCCTATATTGGGAAAAAGAATGTCTACAAATAAAAACTACACAGAAGAATTGTGTGAAACTTCTTTCTGTTCTGTTTGTTCAACTAAAAGATTTGAACCTTAGTTTTGATTGAGCCGTTCTTAAACACTCTTTCTGTAGAATATGCAAGTGGAGATTCGGAGCGCTAAGAGGGTATTAGTGGAAAAAGGAATGTCTCCAAATATAAACTACACAGAATCATTCTGTGAAACTTCTTTCTGATCTGTGCATTCAGCTAACAGAGTTAAACCATACTTTTGATTGAGCAGTTTTGAAACACTCTGTCTGTAGAAAATGCAACTGGACATTCGTAGCGCTAAGTGGGTAATAGTGGAAAAAAAGAATGTTCAAATATAAACTACACAGAAGCATTGTATGAAACTTCTTTCTGTTCTGTGCATTCAACTAACAGAGTTGAACCTTACTTTTGATTGAGCCTTTCTGAAACACTCTTTCTGTAGAAACTGCAATTGGACATTCTGAGCGCTAAGAGGCCTGTAATGGGAAAAATAATATCTTCAAATAAAAACTACACAGAAGCATTGTGTGAAACTTATTTCTGATATGTTCATTAAGCTAACAGAGTTAAACCATACTTTTGATTGCGCAGTTCTGAACACTCTTTCTGTAGAAAATGCAAGTGGACATTCGGAGCGCTAAGAGGGTAATAGTGGAAAAAGGAATATATTCAAATATAAACTACACAGTAGCATTCTGTGAAAATTCTTTCTGTTCTGTGCATTCAACTAACAGAGTTGAACCTTACTTTTGATTCAGCCGTTCTGAAACACTCTTTCTGTAGAAACTGCAATTGGACATGCTAAGCGCTAAGAGGCCTACATTGGGAAAAAGAATATCTTCAAATAAAAACTACACAGTTGCATTCTGTGAAACTTATTTCTGATCTGTAAATTCAGTTAACAGAGATAAAACATATTTTTGATTGAGCAGTTATGAAACACTCTTTTTGTAGAAAATGCAAGTGGAGATTCGGAGCGCTAAGAGGGTAATAGTGGAAAAAGGAATGTCTTCAAATATAAACTACACAGAATCATTCGGTGAAACTTCTTTCTGATCTGTGCATTCAGCTAACAGAGTTAAACCATACTTTTGATTGAGCAGATCTGAACACTCTTTCTGTAGAAAATGCAACTGGACATTTGGAGCGCTAAGAGCGTAGTAGTGGAAAAAGGAATATATTCAAATATAAACTACACAGAAGCCTTCTGTGAAACTTCTTTCTGATCTGAGCATTCAGCTAACAGAGTTAAACCATACTTTTGATTGAGCAGTTTTGAAACACTCTGTCTGTAGAAAATGCAACTGGACATTCGTAGCGCTAAGTGGGTAATAGTGGAAAAAAGAATATGTTCAAATATAAACTACACAGAAGCATTGTATGAAACTTCTTTCTGTTCTGTGCATTCAACTAACAGAGTTGAACCTTACTTTTGATTGAGCCGTTCTGAAACACTCTCTCTGTAAAAACTGCAATTGGACATTCTGAGCGCTAAGAGGCCTATATTGGGAAAAAGAATGTCTACAAATAAAAACTACACAGAAGAATTGTGTGAAACTTCTTTCTGTTCTGTTTGTTCAACTAAAAGTGTTGAAACTTAGTTTTGATTGAGCCGTTCTTAAACACTCTTTCTGTAGAAAATGCAAGTGGAGATTCAGAGTGCTAAGAGGGTAATAGTGGAAAAAGGAATGTCTCCAAATATAAACTACACAGAATCATTCTGTGAAACTTCTTTCTGATCTGTGCATTCAGCTAACAGAGTTAAACCATACTTTTGATTGAGCAGATCTGAACACTCTTTCTGTTGAAAATGCAACTGGACATTTGGAGCGCTAAGAGCGTAGTAGTGGAAAAAGGAATATATTCAAATATAAACTACACAGAAGCATTCTGTGAAACTTCTTTCTGATCTGAGCATTCAGCTAACAGAGTTAAACCATACATTTGATTGAGCAGTTTTGAAACACTCTGTCTGTAGAAAATGCAACTGGACATTCGTAGCGCTAAGTGGGTAATAGAGGAAAAAAGAATATGTTCAAATATAAACTACACAGAAGCATTGTATGAAACTTCTTTCTGTTCTGTGCATTCAACTAACAGAGTTGAACCTTACTTTTGATTGAGCCGTTCTGAAACACTCTTTCTGTAGAAACTGCAATTGGACATTCTGAGCGCTAAGAGGCCTATACTGGGAAAAAGAATGTCTACAAATAAAAACTACACAGAAGAATTGTGTGAAACTTCTTTCTGTTCTGTTTGTTCAACTAAAAGATTTGAACCTTAGTTTTGATTGAGCCGTTCTTAAACACTCTTTCTGTAGAAAATGCAAGTGGAGATTCGGAGCGCTAAGAGGGTAATAGTGGAAAAAGGAATGTCTCCAAATATAAACTACACAGAATCATTCTGTGAAACTTCTTTCTGATCTGTGCATTCAGCTAACAGAGTTAAACCATACTTTTGATTGAGCAGTTTTGAAACACTCTGTCTGTAGAAAATGCAACCTGACATTCGTAGCGCTAAGTGGGTAATAGTGGAAAAAAGAGTATGTACAAATATAAACTACACAGAAGCATTGTATGAAACTTCTTTCTGTTCTGTGCATTCAACTAACAGAGTTGAACCTTACTTTTGATTGAGCCTTTCTGAAACACTCTTTCTGTAGAAACTGCAATTGGACATTCTGAGCGCTAAGAGGCCTGTAATGGGAAAAATAATATCTTCAAATAAAAACTACACAGAAGCATTGTGTGAAACTTATTTCTGATATGTTCATTAAGCTAACAGAGTTAAACCATACTTTTGATTGCGCAGTTCTGAACACTCTTTCTGTAGAAAATGCAAGTGGACATTCGGAGCGCTAAGAGGGTAATAGTGGAAAAAGGAATATATTCAAATATAAACTACACAGTAGCATTCTGTGAAAATTCTTTCTGTTCTGTGCATTCAACTAACAGAGTTGAACCTTACTTTTGATTGAGCCGTTCTGAAACACTCTTTCTCTAGAAACTGCAATTGGACATGCTAAGCGCTAAGAGGCCTACATTGGGAAAAAGAATATCTTCAAATAAAAACTACACAGATGCATTCTGTGAAACTTATTTCTGATCTGTAAATTCAGTTAACAGAGATAAAACATATTTTTGATTGAGTAGTTATGAAACACTCTTTTTGTAGAAAATGCAAGTGGAGATTCGGAGCGCTAAGAGGGTAATAGTGGAAAAAGGAATGTCTTCAAATATAAACTACTCAGAATCATTCGGTGAAACTTCTTTCTGATCTGTGCATTCAGCAAACAGAGTTAAACCATACTTTTTATTGAGCAGATCTGAACACTCTTTCTGTAGAAAATGCAACTGGACATTTGGAGCGCTAAGAGCGTAGTAGTGGAAAAAGGAATATATTCAAATATAAACTACACAGAAGCATTCTGTGAAACTTCTTTCTGATCTGAGCATTCAGGTAACAGAGTTAAACCATACTTTTGATTGAGCAGTTTTGAAACACTCTGTCTGTAGAAAATGCAACTGGACATTCGTAGCGCTAAGTGGGTAATAGTGGAAAAAAGAATATGTTCAAATATAAACTACACAGAAGCATTGTATTAAACTTCTTTCTGTTCTGCGCATTCAACTAACAGAGTTGAACCTTACTTTTGATTGAGCCGTTCTGAAACACTCTTTCTGTAGAAACTGCAATTGGACATTCTGAGCGCTAAGAGGCCTATATTGGGAAAAAGAATGTCTACAAATAAAAACTACACAGAAGAATTGTGTGAAACTTCTTTCTGTTCTGTTTGTTCAACTAAAAGAGTTGAACCTTAGTTTTGATTGAGCCGTTCTGAAACACTCTTTCTGTAGAAAATGCAAGTGGAGATTCGGAGCGCTAAGAAGGTAATAGTGGAAAAAGGAATGTCTCCAAATATAAACTACACAGAATCATTCCGTGAAACTTCTTTCTGATCTGTGCATTCAGCTAACAGAGTTAAACCATACTTTTGATTGAGCAGATCTGAACACTCTTTCTGTAGAAAATGCCACTGGACATTTGGAGCGCTAAGAGAGTAGTAGTGGAAAAACGAATATATTCAAATATAAACTACACAGAAGCATTCTGTGAAACTTCTTTCTGATCTGAGCATTCAGCTAACAGAGTTAAACCATACTTTTGATTGAGCAGTTTTGAAACACTCTGTCTGTAGAAAATGCAACTGGACATTCGTAGCGCTAAGTGGGTAATAGTGGAAAAAAGAATATGTTCAAATATAAACTACACAGAAGCATTCTATGAAACTTCTTTCTGTTCTGCGCATTCAACTAACAGAGTTGAACCTTACTTTTGATTGAGCCGTTCTGAAACACTCTTTCTGTAGAAACTGCAATTGGACATTCTGAGCGCTAAGAGGCCTATATTGGGAAAAAGAATGTCTACAAATAAAAACTACACAGAAGAATTGTGTGAAACTTCTTTCTGTTCTGTTTGTTCAACTAAAAGAGTTGTACCTTAGTTTTGATTGAGCCGTTCTGAAACACTCTTTCTGTAGAAAATGCAAGTGGAGATTCGGAGCGCTAAGAGGGTAATAGTGGAAAAAGGAATGTCTCCAAATATAAACTACACAGAATCATTCCGTGAAACTTCTTTCTGATCTGTGCATTCAGCTAACAGACTTAAACCATACTTTTGATTGAGCAGATCTGAACACTCTTTCTGTAGAAAATGCAACTGGACATTTGGAGCGCTAAGAGAGTAGTAGTGGAAAAAGGAATATATTCAAATATAAACTACACAGAAGCATTCTGTGAAACTTCTTTCTGATCTGAGCATTCAGCTAACAGAGTTAAACCATACTTTTGATTGAGCAGTTTTGAAACACTCTGTCTGTAGGAAATGCAACTGGACATTCGTAGCGCTAAGTGGGTAATAGTGGAAAAAAGAGTATGTTCAAATATAAACTACACAGAATCATTGTATGAAACTTCTTTCTGTTCTGTGCATTCAACTAACAGAGTTGAACCTTACTTTTGATTGAGCCTTTCTGAAACACTCTTTCTGTAGAAACTGCAATTGGACATTCTGAGCGCTAAGAGGCCTGTAATGGGAAAAATAATATCTTCAAATAAAAACTACACAGAAGCATTGTGTGAAACTTATTTCTGATATGTTCATTAAGCTAACAGAGTTAAACCATACTTTTGATTGCGCAGTTCTGAACACTCTTTCTGTAGAAAATGCAAGTGGACTTTCGGAGCGCTAAGAGGGTAATAGTGGAAAAAGAAATATATTCAAATATAAACTACACAGTAGCATTCTGTGAAAATTCTTTCTGTTCTGTGCATTCAACTAACAGAGTTGAACCTTACTTTTGATTGAGCCTTTCTGAAACACTCTTTCTGTAGAAACTGCAATTGGACATGCTAAGCGCTAAGAGGCCTACATTGGGAAAAAGAATATCTTCAAATAAAAACTACACAGATGCATTCTGTGGAACTTATTTCTGATCTGTAAATTCATTTAACAGAGATAAAACATATTTTTGATTGAGCAGTTATGAAACACTCTTTTTGTAGAAAATGCAAGTGGAGATTCGGAGCGCTAAGGGGGTAATAGTGGAAAAAGGAATGTCTTCAAATATAAACTACACAGAATCATTCGGTGAAACTTCTTTCTGATCTGTGCATTCAGCTAACAGAGTTAAACCATAGTTTTGATTGAGCAGATCTGAACACTCTTTCTGTAGAAAATGCAACTGGACATTTGGAGCGCTAAGAGCGTAGTAGTGGAAAAAGGAATATATTCAAATATAAACTACACAGAAGCATTCTGTGAAACTTCTTTCTGATCTGAGCATTCAGCTAACAGATTTAAACCATACTTTTGATTGAGCAGTTTTGAAACACTCTGTCTGTAGAAAATGCAACTGGACATTCGTAGCGCTAAGTGGGTAATAGTGGAAAAAAGAATATGTTCAAATATAAACTACACGGAAGCATTGTATGAAACTTCTTTCTGTTCTGTGCATTCAACTAACAGAGTTGAACCTTACTTTTGATTGAGCCGTTCTGAAACACTCTTTCTGTAGAAACTGCAATTGGACATTCTGAGCGCTAAGAGGCCTATATTGGGAAAAAGAATGTCTACAAATAAAAACTACACAGAAGAATTGTGTGAAACTTCTTTCTGTTCTGTTTGTTCAACTAAAAGAGTTGAACCTTAGTTTTGATTGAGCCGTTCTGAAACACTCTTTCTGTAGAAAATGCAAGTGGAGATTCGGAGCGCTAAGAGTGTAATAGTGGAAAAAGGAATGTCTCCATATATAAACTACACAGAATCATTCTGTGAAACTTCTTTCTGATCTGTGCATTCAGCTGACAGAGTTAAACCATACTTTTGATTCAGCAGATCTGAACACTCTTTCTGTAGAAAATGCAACTGGACATTTGGAGCGCTAAGAGAGTAGTAGTGGAAAAAGGAATATATTCAAATATAAACTACACAGAAGCATTCTGTGAAACTTCTTTCTGATCTGAGCATTCAGCTAACAGAGTTAAACCATACTTTTGATTGAGCAGTTTTGAAACACTCTGTCTGTAGAAAATGCAACTGGACATTCGTAGCGCTAAGTGGGTAATAGTGGAAAAAAGAATATGTTCAAATATAAACTACACAGAAGCATTGTATGAAACTTCTTTCTGTTCCGTGCATTCAACTAACAGAGTTGAACCTTACTTTTGATTGAGCCTTTCTGAAACTCTCTTTCTGTAGAAACTGCAATTGGACATTCTGAGCGCTAAGAGGCCTCTATTGGGAAAAATAATATCTTCAAATAAAAACTACACAGAAGCATTGTGTGAAACTTATTTCTGATATGTTCATTAAGCTAACAGAGTTAAACCATACTTTTGATTGCGCAGTTCTGAACACTCTTTCTGTAGAAAATGCAAGTGGACATTCGGAGCGCTAAGAGGGTAATAGTGGAAAAAGGAATATATTCAAATATAAACTACACAGTAGCATTCTGTGAAAATTCTTTCTGTTCTGTGCATTCAACTAACAGAGTTGAACCTTACTTTTGATTGAGCCGTTCTGAAACACTCTTTCTGTAGAAACTGCAATTGGACATTCTGAGCGCTAAGAGGCCTATATTGGGAAAAAGAATGTCTACAAATAAAAACTACACAGAAGAATTGTGTGAAACTTCTTTCTGTTCTGTTTGTTCAATTAAAAGAGTTGAACCTTAGTTTTGAATGAGCCGTTCTGAAACACTCTTTCTGTAGAAAATGCAAGTGGAGATTCGGAGCGCTAATAGGGTAATAGTGGAAAAAGGAATGTCTCCAAATATAAACTTCACAGAATCATTCTGTGAAACTTCTTTCTGATCTGTGCATTCAGCTAACAGAGTTAAACCATACTTTTGATTGAGCAGATCTGAACACTCTTTCTGTAGAAAATGCAACTGGACATTTGGAGCGCTAAGAGAGTAGTAGTGGAAAAAGGAATATATTCAAATATAAACTACACAGAAGCATTCTGTGAAACTTCTTTCTGATCTGAGCATTCAGCTAACAGAGTTAAACCATACTTTTGATTGAGCAGTTTTGAAACACTCTGTCTGTAGAAAATGCAACTGGACATTCGTAGCGCTAAGTGGGTAATAGTGGAAAAAAGAGTATGTTCAAATATAAACTACACAGAAGCATTGTATGAAATTTCTTTCTGTTCTGTGCATTCAACTAACAGAGTTGAACCTTACTTTTGATTGAGCCTTTCTGAAACACTCTTTCTGTAGAAACTGCAATTGGACATTCTGAGCGCTAAGAGGCCTCTATTGGGAAAAATAATATCTTCAAATAAAAACTACACAGAAGCATTGTGTGAAACTTATTTCTGATATGTTCATTAAGCTAACAGAGTTAAACCATACTTTTGATTGCGCAGTTCTGAACCCTCTTTCTGTAGAAAATGCAAGTGAACATTCGGAGCGCTAAGAGGGTAATAGTGGAAAAAGGAATATATTCAAATATAAACTACACAGTAGCATTCTGTGAAAATTCTTGGTGTTCTGTGCATTCAACTAACAGAGTTGAACCTTACTTTTGATTGAGCCGTTCTGAAACACTCTTTCTGTAGAAACTGCAATTGGACATGCTAAGCGCTAAGAGGCCTACATTGGGAAAAAGAATATCTTCAAATAAAAACTACACAGTTGCATTCTGTGAAACTTATTTCTGATCTGTAAATTCAGTTAACAGAGATAAAACATATTTTTGATTGAGCAGTTATGAAACACTCTTTTTGTAGAAAATGCAAGTGGAGATTCGGAGCGCTAAGAGGGTAATAGTGGAAAAAGGAATGTCTTCAAATATAAACTACACAGAATCATTCGGTGAAACTTCTTTCTGATCTGTGCATTCAGCTAACAGAGTTAAACCATACTTTTGATTGAGCAGATCTGAACACTCTTTCTGTAGAAAATGCAACTGGACATTTGGAGCGCTAAGAGCGTAGTAGTGGAAAAAGGAATATATTCAAATATAAACTACACAGAAGCCTTCTGTGAATCTTCTTTCTGATCTGAGCATTCAGCTAACAGAGTTAAACCACACTTTTGATTGAGCAGTTTTGAAACACTCTGTCTGTAGAAAATGCAACTGGACATTCGTAGCGCTAAGTGGGTAATAGTGGAAAAAAGAATATGTTCAAATATAAACTACACAGAAGCATTGTATGAAACTTCTTTCTGTTCTGTGCATTCAACTAACAGAGTTGAACCTTACTTTTGATTGAGCCGTTCTGAAACACTCTTTCTGTAGAAACTGCAATTGGACATTCTGAGCGCTAAGAGGCCTATATTGGGAAAAAGAATGTCTACAAATAAAAACTACACAGAAGAATTGTGTGAAACTTCTTTCTGTTCTGTTTGCTCAACTAAAAGTGTTGAAACTTAGTTTTGATTGAGCCGTTCTTAAACACTCTTTCTGTAGAAAATGCAAGTGGAGATTCAGAGTGCTAAGAGGGTAATAGTGGAAAAAGGAATGTCTCCAAATATAAACTACACAGAATCATTCTGTGAAACTTCTTTCTGATCTGTGCATTCAGCTAACAGAGTTAAACCATACTTTTGATTGAGCAGATCTGAACACTCTTTCTGTTGAAAATGCAACTGGACATTTGGAGCGCTAAGAGCGTAGTAGTGGAAAAAGGAATATATTCAAATATAAACTACACAGAAGCATTCTGTGAAACTTCTTTCTGATCTGAGCATTCAGCTAACAGAGTTAAACCATACTTTTGATTGAGCAGTTTTGAAACACTCTGTCTGTAGAAAATGCAACTGGACATTCGTAGCGCTAAGTGGGTAATAGAGGAAAAAAGAATATGTTCAAATATAAACTACACAGAAGCATTGTATGAAACTTCTTTCTGTTCTGTGCATTCAACTAACAGAGTTGAACCTTACTTTTGATTGAGCCGTTCTGAAACACTCTTTCTGTAGAAACTGCAATTGGACATTCTGAGCACTAAGAGGCCTATATTGGGAAAAAGAATGTCTACAAATAAAAACTACACAGAAGAATTGTGTGAAACTTCTTTCTGTTCTGTTTGTTCAACTAAAAGACTTGAACCTTAGTTTTGATTGAGCCGTTCTTAAACACTCTTTCTGTAGAAAATGCAAGTGGAGATTCGGAGCGCTAAGATTGTAATAGTGGAAAAAGGAATGTCTCCAAATATAAACTACACAGAATCATTCTGTGAAACTTCTTTCTGATCTGTGCATTCAACTAACAGAGTTGAACCTTACTTTTGATTGAGCCTTTCTGAAACACTCTTTCTGTAGAAACTGCAATTGGACATTCTGAGCGCTAAGAGGCCTGTAATGGGAAAAATAATACCTTCAAATAAAAACTACACAGAAGCATTGTGTGAAACTTATTTCTCATATGTTCATTAAGCTAACAGAGTTAAACCATACTTTTGATTGCGCAGTTCTGAACACTCTTTCTGTAGAAAATGCAAGTGGACATTCGGAGCGCTAAGAGGGTAATAGTATAAAAAGGAATATATTCAAATATAAACTACACAGTAGCATTCTGTGAAAATTCTTTGTGTTCTGTGCATTCAACTAACAGAGTTGAACCTTACTTTTGATTGAGCCGTTCTGAAACACTCTTTCTGTAGAAACTGCAATTGGACATGCTAAGCGCTAAGAGGCCTACATTGGGAAAAAGAATATCTTCAAATAAAAACTACACAGATGCATTCTGTGAAACTTATTTCTGATCTGTAAATTCAGTTAACAGAGATAAAACATATTTTTGATTGAGCAGTTATGAAACACTCTTTTTGTAGAAAATGCAAGTGGAGATTCGGAGCGCTAAGAGGGTAATAGTGGAAAAAGGAATGTCTTCAAATATAAACTACACAGAATCATTCGGTGAAACTTCTTTCTGATCTGTGCATTCAGCTAACAGAGTTAAACCATACTTTTGATTGAGCAGATCTGAACACTCTTTCTGTAGAAAATGCAACTGGACATTTGGAGCGCTAAGAGCGTAGTAGTGGAAAAAGGAATATATTCAAATATAAACTACACAGAAGCCTTCTGTGAAACTTCTTTCTGATCTGTGCATTCAGCTAACAGAGTTAAACCATACTTTTGATTGAGCAGATCTGAACACTCTTTCTGTAGAAAATGCAACTGGACATTTGGAGCGCTAAGAACGTAGTAGTGGAAAAAGGAATATATTCAAATATAAACTACACAGAAGCATTCTGAGAAACTTCTTTCTGATCTGAGCATTCAGCTAACTGAGTTAAACCATACTTTTGATAGAGCAGTTTTGAAACACTCTGTCTGTAGAAAATGCAACTGGACATTCGTAGCGCTAAGTGGGTAATAGTGGAAAAAAGAGTATGTTCAGATATAAACTACACAGAAGCATTGTATGAAACTTCTTTCTGTTCTGTGCATTCAACTAACAGAGTTGAACCTTACTTTTGATTGAGCCTTTCTGAAACACTCTTTCTGTAGAAACTGCAATTGGACATTCTGAGCGCTAAGAGGCCTCTATTGGGAAAAATAATATCTTCAAATAAAAACTTCACAGAAGCATTGTGTGAAACTTATTTCTGATATGTTCATTAAGCTAACAGAGTTAAACCATACTTTTGATTGCGCAGTTCTGAACACTCTTTCTGTAGAAAATGCAAGTGGACATTCGGAGTGCTAAGAGGGTAATAGTGGAAAAAGGAATATATTCAAATATAAACTACACAGTAGCATTCTGTGAAAATTCTTTCTGTTCTGTGCATTCAACTAACAGAGTTGAACCTTACTTTTGGTTGAGCCGTTCTGAAACACTCTTTCTGTAGAAACTGCAATTGGACATGCTAAACGCTAAGAGGCCTACATTGGGAAAAAGAATATCTTCAAATAAAAACTACACAGATGCATACTGTGAAACTTATCTCTGATCTGTAAATTCAGTTAACAGAGATAAAACATATTTTTGATTGAGCAGTTATGAAACACTCTTTTTGTAGAAAATGCAAGTGGAGATTCGGAGCGCTAAGAGGGTAATAGTGGAAAAAGGAATGTCTTCAAATATAAACTACACAGAATCATTCGGTGAAACTTCTTTCTGATCTGTGCATTCAGCTAACAGAGTTAAACCATACTTTTGATTGAGCAGATCTGAACACTCTTTCTGTTGAAAATGCAACTGGACATTTGGAGCGCTAAGAGCGTAGTAGTGGAAAAAGGAATATATTCAAATATAAACTACACAGAAGCATTCTGTGAAACTTCTTTCTGATCTGAGCATACAGCTAACAGAGTTAAACCATACTTATGATTGAGCAGTTTTGAAACACTCTGTCTGTAGAAAATGCAACTGGACATTCGTAGCGCTAAGTGGGTAATAGTGGAAAAAAGAATATGTTCAAATATAAACTACACAGAAGCATTGTATGAAACTTCTTTCTGTTCTGTGCATTCAACTAACAGAGTTGAACCTTACTTTTGATTGAGCCGTTCTGAAACACTCTTTCTGTAGAAACTGCAATTGGACATTCTGAGCGCTAAGAGGCCTATATTGGGAAAAAGAATGTCTACAAATAAAAACTACACAGAAGAATTGTGTGAAACTTCTTTCTGTTCTGTTTGTTCAACTAAAAGATTTGAACCTTAGTTTTGATTGAGCCGTTCTTAAACACTCTTTCTGTAGAAAATGCAAGTGGAGATTCGGAGCGCTAAGATTGTAATAGTGGAAAAAGGAATGTCTCCAAATATAAACTACACAGAATCATTCTGTGAAACTTCTTTCTGATCTGTGCATTCAGCTAACAGAGTTAAACCATACTTTTGATTGAGCAGTTTTGAAACACTCTGTCTGTAGAAAATGCAACTGGACATTCGTAGCGCTAAGTGGGTAATAGTGGAAAAAAGAGTATGTTCAAATATAAACTACACAGAAACATTGTATGAAACTTTTTTCTGTTCTGTGCATTCAACTAACAGAGTTGAACCTTACTTTTGATTGAGCCTTTCTGAAACACTATTTCTGTAGAAACTGCAATTGGACATTCTGAGCGCTAAGAGGCCTGTAATGGGAAAAATAATGTCTTCAAATAAAAACTACACAGAAGCATTGTGTGAAACTTATTTCTGATATGTTCATTAAGCTAACAGAGTTAAACCATACTTTTGATTGCGCAGTTCTGAACACTCTTTCTGTAGAAAATGCAAGTGTACATTCGGAGCGCTAAGAGGGTAATAGTGGAAAAAGGAATATATTCAAATATAAACTACACAGTAGCATTCTGTGAAAATTCTTTCTGTTCTGTGCATTCAACTAACAGAGTTGAACCTTACTTTTGATTGAGCCGTTCTGAAACACTCTTTCTGTAGAAACTGCAATTGGACATGCTAAGCGCTAAGAGGCCTACATTGGGAAAAAGAATATCTTCAAATAAAAACTACAGATGCATTCGGTGAAACTTATTTCTGATCTGTAAATTCAGTTAACAGAGATAAAATATATTTTTGATTGAGCAGTTATGAAACACTCTTTTTGTAGAAAATGCAAGTGGAGTTTCGGAGCGCTAAGAGGGTAATAGTGGAAAAAGGAATGTCTTCAAATATAAACTACACAGAATCATTCGGTGTAACTTCTTTCTGATCTGTGCATTCAGCTAACAGTGTTAAACCATACTTTTGATTGAGCAGATCTGAACACTCTTTCTGTAGAAAATGCAACTGGACATTTGGAGCGCTAAGAGCGTAGTAGTGGAAAAAGGAATATATTCAAATATAAACTACACAGAAGCATTCTGTGAAACTTCTTTCTGATCTGAGCATTCAGCTAACAGAGTTAAACCATACTATTGATTGAGCAGTTTTGAAAGACTCTGTCTGTAGAAAATGCAACTGGACATTCGTAGCGCTAAGTGGGTAATAGTGGAAAAAAGAATATGTTCAAATATAAACTACACAGAAGCATTGTATGAAACTTCTTTCTGTTCTGCGCATTCAACTAACAGAGTTGAACCTTACTTTTGATTGAGCCTTTCTGAAACACTCTTTCTGTAGAAACTGCAATTGGACATTCTGAGCGCTAAGAGGCCTGTAATGGGAAAAATAATATCTTCAAATAAAAACTACACAGAAGCATTGTGTGAAACTTCTTTCTGTTCTGTTTGTTCAACTAAAAGAGTTGAAACTTAGTTTTGATTGAGCCGTTCTTAAACACTCTTTCTGTAGAAAATGCAAGTGGAGATTCGGAGTGCTAAGAGGGTAATAGTGGAAAAAGGAATGTCTCCAAATATAAACTACACAGAATCATTCTGTGAAACTTCTTTCTGATCTGTGCATTCAGCTAACAGAATTAAACCATACTTTTGATTGAGCAGATCTGAACACTCTTTCTGTAGAAAATGCAACTGGACATTTGGAGCGCTAAGAGCGTAGTAGTGGAAAAAGGAATATATTCAAATATAAACTACACAGAAGCATTCTGAGAAACTTCTTTCTGATCTGAGCATTCAGCTAACTGAGTTAAACCATACTTTTGATAGAGCAGTTTTGAAACACTCTGTCTGTAGAAAATGCAACTGGACATTCGTAGCGCTAAGTGGGTAATAGTGGAAAAAAGAGTATGTTCAGATATAAACTACACAGAAGCATTGTATGAAACTTCTTTCTGTTCTGTGCATTCAACTAACAGAGTTGAACCTTACTTTTGATTGAGCCTTTCTGAAACACTCTTTCTGTAGAAACTGCAATTGGACATTCTGAGCGCTAAGAGGCCTCTATTGGGAAAAATAATATCTTCAAATAAAAACTACACAGAAGCATTGTGTGAAACTTATTTCTGATATGTTCATTAAGTTAACAGAGTTAAACCATACTTTTGATTGCGCAGTTCTGAACACTCTTTCTGTAGAAAATGCAAGTGGACATTCGGAGCGCTAAGAGGGTAATAGTGGAAAAAGGAATATATTCAAATATGAACTACACAGTAGCATTCTGTGAAAATTCTTTCTGTTCTGTGCATTCAACTAACAGAGTTGAACCTTACTTTTGGTTGAGCCGTTCTGAAACACTCTTTCTGTAGAAACTGCAATTGGACATGCTAAACGCTAAGAGGCCTACATTGGGAAAAAGAATATCTTCAAATAAAAACTACACAGATGCATACTGTGAAACTTATCTCTGATCTGTAAATTCAGTTAACAGAGATAAAACATATTTTTGATTGAGCAGTTATGAAACACTCTTTTTGTAGAAAATGCAAGTGGAGATTCGGAGCGCTAAGAGGGTAATAGTGGAAAAAGGAATGTCTTCAAATATAAACTACACAGAATCATTCGGTGAAACTTCTTTCTGATCTGTGCATTCAGCTAACAGAGTTAAACCATACTTTTGATTGAGCAGATCTGAACACTCTTTCTCTAGAAAATGCAACTGGACATTTGGAGCGCTAATAGCGTAGTAGTGGAAAAAGGAATATATTCAAATATAAACTACACAGAAGCATTCTGTGAAACTTCTTTCTGATCCGAGAATTCAGCTAACAGAGTTAAACCATACTTTTGATTGAGCAGTTTTGAAACACTCTGTCTGTAGAAAATGCAACTGGACATTCGTAGCGCTAAGTGGGTAATAGTGGAAAAAAGAATATGTTCAAATATAAACCACACAGAAGCATTGTATGAAACTTCTTTCTGTTCTGTGCATTCAACTAACAGAGTTGAACCTTACTTTTGATTGAGCCGTTCTGAAAAACTCTTTCTGTAGAAACTGCAATTGGACATTCTGAGCGCTTAGAGGCCTATATTGGGAAAAAGAATGTCTACAAATAAAAACTATACAGAAGAATTGTGTGAAACTTCTTTCTGTTCTGTTTGTTGAACTAAAAGAGTTGAACCTTAGTTTTGATTGAGCCGTTCTGAAACACTCTTTCTGTAGAAAATGCAAGTGGAGATTCGGAGCGCTAAGGGGGTAATAGTGGAAAAAGGAATGTCTCCAAATATAAACTACACAGAATCATTCTGTGAAACTTCTTTCTGATCTGTGCATTCAGCTAACAGAGTTAAACCATAATTTTGATTGAGCAGATCTGAACTCTCTTTCTGTAGAAAATGCAATTGGACATTTGGAGCGCTAAGAGAGTAGTAGTGGAAAAAGGAATATATTCAAATATAAACTACACAGAAGCATTCTGCGAAACTTCTTTCTGATCTGAGCATTCAGCTAACAGAGTTAAACCATACTTTTGATTGAGCAGTTTTGAAACACTCTGTCTGTAGAAAATGCAACTGGACATTCGTAGCGCAAAGTGGGTAATAGTGGAAAAAAGAATATGTTCAAATATAAACTACACAGAAGCATTGTATGAAACTACTTTCTGTTCTGTGCATTCAACTAACAGAGTTGAACCTTACTTTTGATTGAGCCTTTCTGAAACACTCTTTCTGTAGAAACTGCAATTGGACATTCTGAGCGCTAAGAGGCCTATATTGGGAAAAATAATATCCTCAAATAAAAACTACACAGAAGCATTGTGTGAAACTTATTTCTGATATGTTCATTAAGCTAACAGAGTTAAACCATACTTTTGATTGCGCAGTTCTGAACACTCTTTCTGTAGAAAATGCAAGTGGACATTCGGAGCGTTAAGAGGGTAATAGTGGAAAAGGGAATATATTCAAATATAAACTACACAGTAGCATTCTGTGAAAATTCTTTCTGTTCTGTGCATTCAGCTAACAGAGTTGAACCTTACTTTTGATTGAGCCGTTCTGAAACACTCTTTCTGTAGAAACTGCAATTGGACATGCTAAGCGCTAAGAGGACTACATTGGGAAAAAGAATATCTTCAAATAAAAACTACACAGATGCATTCTGTGAAACTTATTTCTGATCTGTAAATTCAGTTAACAGAGATAAAACATATTTTTGATTGAGCAATTATGAAACACTCTTTTTGTAGAAAATGCAAGTGGAGATTCGGAGCGCTAAGTGGGTAATAGTGGAAAAAGGAATATCTTCAAATATAAACTACACAGAATCATTCGGTGAAACTTCTTTCTGATCTGTGCATTCAGCTAACAGAGTTAAACCATACTTTTGATTGAGCAGATCTGAACACTCTTTCTGTAGAAAATGCAACTGGACATTTTGAGCGCTAAGAGCGTAGTAGTGGAAAAAGGAATATATTCAAATATAAACTACACAGAAGCATTCTGTGAAACTTCTTTCTGATCTGAGCATTCAGCTAACAGAGTTAAACCATACTTTTGATTGAGCAGTTTTGAAACACTCTGTCTGTAGAAAATGCAACTGGACATTCGTAGTGCTAAGTGGGTAATAGTGGAAAAAAGAATATGTTCAAATATAAACTACACAGAAGCATTGTATGAAACTTCTTTCTGTTCTGTGCATTCAACTAACAGAGTTGAACCTTACTTTTGATTGAGCCGTTCTGAAACACTCTTTTGTAGAAACTGCAATTGGACATTCTGAGCGCTAAGAGGCCTATATTGGGAAAAAGAATGTCTACAAATAAAAACTACACAGAAGAATTGTGTGAAACATCTTTCTGTTCTGTTTGTTCAACTAAAAGAGTTGAACCTTAGTTTTGATTGAGCCGTTCTGAAACACACTTTCTGTAGAAAATGCAAGTGGAGATTCGGAGCGCTAAGAGGGTAATAGTGGAAAAAGGAATGTCTCCAAATATAAACTACACAGAATCATTCTGTGAAACTTCTTTCTGATCTGTGCATTCAGCTAACAGAGTTAAACCATACTTTTGATTGAGCAGATCTGAACACTCTTTCTGTAGAAAATGCAACTGGACATTTGGAGCGCTAAGAGAGTAGTAGTGGAAAAAGGAATATATTCAAATATAAACTACACAGAAGCATTCTGTGAAACTTCTTTCTGATCTGAGCATTCAGCTAACAGAGTTAAACCATACATTTGATTGAGCAGTTTTGAAACACTCTGTCTGTAGAAAATGCAACTGGACATTCTTAGCGCTAAGTGGGTAATAGTGGAAAAAAGAATATGTTCAAATATAAACTACACAGAAGCATTGTATGAAACTTCTTTCTGTTCTGTGCATTCAACTAACACAGTTGAACCTTACTTTTGATTGAGCCTTTCTGAAACACTCTTTCTGTAGAAACTGCAATTGGACATTCTGAGCGCTAAGAGGCCTATATTGGGAAAAATAATATCTTCAAATAAAAACTACACAGAAGCATTGTGTGAAACTTATTTCTGATATGTTCATTAAGCTAACAGAGTTAAACCATACTTTTGATTGCGCAGTTCTGAACACTCTTTCTGTAGAAAATGCAAGTGGACATTCGGAGCGCTAATAGGGTAATAGTGGAAAAAGGAATATATTCAAATATAAACTACACAGTAGCATTCTGTGAAAATTCTTTCTGTTCTGTGCATTCAACTGACAGAGTTGAACCTTACTTTTGATTGAGCCGTTCTGAAACAAACTTTCTGTAGAAACTGCAATTGGACATGCTAAGCGCTAAGAGGCCTACATTGGGAAAAAGAATATCTTCAAATAAAAACTACACAGATGCATTCTCTGAAACTTATTTCTGATCTGTAAATTAAGTTAACAGAGATAAAACATATTTTTGATTGAGCAGTTATGAAACACTCTTTTTGTAGAAAATGCAAGTGGAGATTCGGAGCGCTAAGAGGATAATAGTGGAAAAAGGAATGTCTTCAAATATAAACTACACAGAATCATTCGGTGAAACTTCTTTCTGATCTGTGCATTCAGCTAACAGAGTTAAACCATACTTTTGATTGAGCAGATCTGAACACTCTTTCTGTAGAAAATGCAACTGGACATTTGGAGTGCTAAGAGCGTAGTAGTGGAAAAAGGAATATATTCAAATATAAACTACACAGAAGCCTTCTGTGAAACTTCTTTCTGATCTGAGCATTCAGCTAACAGTGTTAAACCATACTTTTGATTGAGCAGTTTTGAAACACTCTCTCTGTAGAAAATGCAACTGGACATTCGTAGCGCTAAGTGGGTAATAGTGGAAAAAAGAATATGTTCAAATATAAACTACACAGAAGCATTGTATGAAACTTCTTTCTGTTCTGTGCATTCAACTAACAGAGTTGAACCTTACTTTTGATTGAGCCGTTCTGAAACACTCTTTCTGTAGAAACTTCAATTGGACATTCTGAGCGCTAAGAGGCCTATATTGGGAAAAAGAATGTCTACAAATAAAAACTACACAGAAGAATTGTGTGAAACTTCTTTCTGTTCTGTTTGTTCAAGTAAAAGAGTTGAACCTTAGTTTTGATTGAGCCGTTCTGAAACACTCTTTCTGTAGAAAATGCAAGTGGAGATTCGGAGCGCTAATAGGGTAATAGTGGAAAAAGGAATGTCTCCAAATATAAACTACACAGAATCATTCTGTGAAACTTCTTTCTGATCTGTGCATTCAGCTAACAGAGTTAAACCATACTTTTGATTGAGCAGATCTGAACACTCTTTCTGTAGAAAATGCAACTGGACATTTGGAGCGCTAAGATAGTAGTAGTGGAAAAAGTAATATATTCAAATATAAACTACACAGAAGCATTCTGTGAAACTTCTTTCTGATCAGAGCATTCAGCTAACAGTGTTAAACCATACTTTTGATTGAGCAGTTTTGAAACACTCTGTCTGTAGAAAATGCAACTGGACATTCGTAGCGCTAAGTGGGTAATAGTGGAAAAAAGAATATGTTCAAATATAAACTACACAGAAGCATTGTATGAAACTTCTTTCTGTTCTGTGCATTCAACTAACAGAGTTGAACCTTACTTTTGATTGAGCCTTTCTGAAACACTCTTTCTGTAGAAACTGCAATTGGACATTCTGAGCGCTAAGAGGCCTATATTAGGAAAAATAATATCTTCAAATAAAAACTACACAGAAGCATTGTGTGAAACTTATTTCTGATATGTTCATAAAGCTAACAG
Source organism: Symphalangus syndactylus (assembly GCF_028878055.3). NCBI lineage: Eukaryota > Metazoa > Chordata > Mammalia > Primates > Hylobatidae > Symphalangus > Symphalangus syndactylus. The sequence goes on from NC_072439.2 coordinate 105,182,998, forward strand.
AGTTAAACCATACTTTTGATTGCGCAGTTCTGAACACTCTTTCTGTAGAAAATGCAAGTGGACATTCGGAGCGCTAAGAGGGTAATAGTGGAAAAAGGAATATATTCAAATATAAACTACACAGTAGCATTCTGTGAAAATTCTTTCTGTTCTGTGCATTCAACTAACAGAGTTGAACCTTACTTTTGATTGAGCCGTTCTGAAACACTCTTTCTGTAGAAACTGCAATTGGACATGCTAAGCGCTAAGAGGCCTACATTGGGAAAAAGAATATCTTCAAATAAAAACTACACAGATGCATTCTGTGAAGCTTATTTCTGATCTGTAAATTCAGTTAACAGAGATAAAACATATTTTTGATTGAGCAGTTATGAAACACTCTTTTTGTAGAAAATGCAAGTGGAGATTCGGAGCGCTAAGAGGGTAATAGTGGAAAAAGGAATGTCTTCAAATATAAACTACACAGAATCATTCGGTGAAACTTCTTTCTGATCTGTGCATTCAGCTAACAGAGTTAAACCATACTTTTGATTGAGCAGATCTGAACACTCTTTCTCTAGAAAATGCAACTGGACATTTGGAGCGCTAAGAGCGTAGTAGTGGAAAAAGGAATATATTCAAATATAAACTACACAGAAGCATTCTGTGAAACTTCTTTCTAATCCGAGAATTCAGCTAACAGAGTTAAAACATACTTTTGATTGAGCAGTTTTGAAACACTCTGTCTGTAGAAAATGCAACTGGACATTCGTAGCGCTAAGTGGGTAATAGTGGAAAAAAGAATATGTTCAAATATAAACTACACAGAAGCATTGTATGAAACTTCTTTCTGTTCTGTGCATTCAACTAACAGAGTTGAACCTTACTTTTGATTGAGCCGTTCTGAAACACTCTTTCTGTAGAAACTGCAATTGGACATTCTGAGCGCTAAGAGGCCTATATTGGGAAAAAGAATGTCTACAAATAAAAACTACACAGAAGAATTGTGTGAAACTTCTTTCTGTTCTGTTTGTTCAACTAAAAGAGTTGAACCTTAGTTTTGATTGAGCCGTTCTGAAACACTCTTTCTGTAGAAAATGCAAGTGGAGATTCGGAGCGCTAAGGGGGTAATAGTGGAAAAAGGAATGTCTCCAAATATAAACTACACAGAATCATTCTGTGAAACTTCTTTCTGATCTGTGCATTCAGCTAACAGAGTTAAACCATACTTTTGATTGAGCAGATCTGAACACTCTTTCTGTAGAAAATGCAATTGGACATTTGGAGCGCTAAGAGATTAGTAGTGGAAAAAGGAATATATTCAAATATAAACTACACAGAAGCATTCTGTGAAACTTCTTTCTGATCTGAGCATTCAGCTAACAGAGTTAAACCATACTTTTGATTGAGCAGTTTTGAAACACTCTGTCTTTAGAAAATGCAACTGGACATTCTTAGCGCTAAGTGGGTAATAGTGGAAAAAAGAATATGTTCAAATATGAACTACACAGAAGCATTTTATGAAACTACTTTGTGTTCTGTGCATTCAACTAACAGATTTGAACCTTACTTTTGATTGAGCCGTTCTGAAACCCTCTTTCTGTAGAAACTGCAATTGGACATTCTGAGCGCTAAGAGGCCTATATTGGGAAAAAGAATGTCTACAAATAAAAACTACACAGAAGAATTGAGTGAAACTTCTTTCTGTTCTGTTTGTTCAACTAAAAGAGTTGAACCTTAGTTTTGATTGAGCCGTTCTGAAACACTCTTTCTGTAGAAAATGCAAGTGGAGATTCAGAGCGCTAAGGGGGTAATAGTGGAAAAAGGAATGTCTCCAAATATAAACTACACAGAATCATTCTGTGAAACTTCTTTCTGATCTGTGCATTCAGCTAACAGAGTTAAACCATACTTTTGATTGAGCAGATCTGAACTCTCTTTCTGTAGAAAATGCAATTGGACATTTGGAGCGCTAAGAGAGTAGTAGTGGAAAAAGGAATATATTCAAATATAAACTACACAGAAGCATTCTGTGAAACTTCTTTCTGATCTGAGCATTCAGCTAACAGAGTTAAACCATACTTTTGATTGAGCAGTTTTGAAACACTCTGTCTGTAGAAAATGCAACTGGACATTCGTAGCGCTAAGTGGGTAATAGTGGAAAAAAGAATATTTTCAAATATAAACTACACAGAAGCATTGTATGAAACTTCTTTCTGTTCTGTGCATTCAACTAACAGAGTTGAACCTTACTTTTGATTGAGCCTTTCTGAAACACTCTTTCTGTAGAAACTGCAATTGGACATTCTGAGCGCTAAGAGGCCTCTATCGGGAAAAATAATATCTTCAAATAAAAACTACACAGAAGCATTGTGTGAAACTTATTTCTGATATGTTCATTAAGCTAACAGAGTTAAACCATACTTTTGATTGCGCAGTTCTGAACACTCTTTCTGTAGAAAATGCAAGTGGAGATTCGGAGCGCTAAGAGGGTAATAGTGGAAAAAGGAATATATTCAAATATAAACTACACAGTAGCATTCTGTGAAAATTCTTTCTGTTCTGTGCATTCAACTAACAGAGTTGAACCTTACTTTTGATTGAGCCGTTCTGAAACACTCTTTCTGTAGAAACTGCAATTGGACATGCTAAGCGCTAAGAGGCCTACATTGGGAAAAAGAATATCTTCAAATAAAAACTACACAGATGCATTCTGTGAAACTTATTTCTGATCTGTAAATTCAGTTAACAGAGATAAAACATATTTTTGATTGACCAGTTACGAAACACTCTTTTTGTAGAAAATGCAAGTGGAGATTCGGAGCGCTAAGAGGGTAAAGGTGGAAAAAGGAATGTCTTCAAATATAAACTACACAGAATCATTCGGTGAAACTTCTTTCTGATCTGTGCATTCAGCTAACAGAGTTAAACCATACTTTTGATTGAGCAGATCTGAACACTCTTTCTGTAGAAAATGCAACTGGACATTTGGAGCGCTAAGAGCGTAGTAGTGGAAAAAGGAATATATTCAAATATAAACTACACAGAAGCGTTCTGTGAAACTTTTTTCTGATCTGAGCATTCAGCTAACAGAGTTAAACCATACTTTTGATTGAGCAGTTTTGAAACACTCTGTCTGTAGAAAATGCAACTGGACATTCGTAGCGCTAAGTGGGTAATAGTGGAAAAAAGAATATGTTCAAATATAAACTACACAGAAGCATTGTATGAAACTTCTTTCTGTTCTGTGCATTCAACTAACAGAGTTGAACCTTACTTTTGATTGAGCCGTTCTGAAACACTCTTTCTGTAGAAACTGCAATTGTACATTCTGAGCGCTAAGAGGCCTATATTGGGAAAAAGAATGTCTACAAATAAAAACTACACAGAAGAATTGTGTGAAACTTCTTTCTGTTCTGTTTGTTCAACTAAAAGAGTTGAACCTTAGTTTTGATTGAGCCGTTCTGAAACACTCTTTCTGTAGAAAATGCAAGTGGAGATTCGGAGCGCTAAGGGGGTAATAGTGGAAAAAGGAATGTCTCCAAATATAAACTACACAGAATCATTCTGTGAAACTTCTTTCTGATCTGTGCATTCAGCTAACAGAGTTAAACCATACTTTTGATTGAGCAGATCTGAACACTCTTTCTGTAGAAAATGCAATTGGACATTTGGAGCGCTAAGAGAGTAGTAGTGGAAAAAGGAATATATTCAAATATAAACTACACAGAAGCATTCTGTGAAACTTCTTTCTGATCTGAGCATTCAGCTAACAGAGTTAAACCATACTTTTGATTGAGCAGTTTTGAAACACTCTGTCTGTAGAAAATGCAACTGGACATTCGTAGCGCTAAGTGGGTAATAGTGGAAAAAAGAATATTTTCAAATATAAACTACACAGAAGCATTGTATGAAACTTCTCTCTGTTCTGTGCATTCAACTAACAGAGTTGAACCTTACTTTTGATTGAGCCTTTCTGAAACACTCTTTCTGTAGAAACTGCAATTGGACATTCTGAGCGCTAAGAGGCCTCTATTGGGAAAAATAATATCTTCAAATAAAAACTACACAGAAGCATTGTGTGAAACTTATTTCTGATATGTTCATTAAGCTAACAGAGTTAAACAATACTTTTGATTGCGCAGTTCTGAACACTCTTTCTGTAGAAAATGCAAGTGGAGATTCGGAGCGCTAAGAGGGTAATAGTGGAAAAAGGAATATATTCAAATATAAACTACACAGTCGCATTCTGTGAAAATTCTTTCTGTTCTGTGCATTCAACTAACAGAGTTGAACCTTACTTTTGATTGAGCCGTTCTGAAACACTCTTTCTGTAGAAACTGCAATTGGACATGCTAAGCGCTAAGAGGCCTACATTGGGAAAAAGAATATCTTCAAATAAAAACTACACAGATGCATTCTGTGAAACTTATTTCTGATCTGTAAATTCAGTTAACAGAGATAAAACATATTTTTGATTGACCAGTTACGAAACACTCTTTTTGTAGAAAATGCAAGTGGAGATTCGGAGCGCTAAGATGGTAATAGTGGAAAAAGGAATGTCTTCAAATATAAACTACACAGAATCATTCGGTGAAACTTCTTTCTGATCTGTGCATTCAGCTAACAGAGTTAAACCATACTTTTGATTGAGCAGATCTGAACACTCTTTCTGTAGAAAATGCAACTGGACATTTGGAGCGCTAAGAGCGTAGTAGTGGAAAAAGGAATATATTCAAATATAAACTACACAGAAGCGTTCTGTGAAACTTTTTTCTGATCTGAGCATTCAGCTAACAGAGTTAAACCATACTTTTGATTGAGCAGTTTTGAAACACTCTGTCTGTAGAAAATGCAACTGGACATTCGTAGCGCTAAGTGGGTAATAGTGGAAAAAAGAATATGTTCAAATATAAACTACACAGAAGCATTGTATGAAACTTCTTTCTGTTCTGTGCATTCAATTAACAGAGTTGAACCTTACTTTTGATTGAGCCGTTCTGAAACACTCTTTCTGTAGAAACTGCAATTGGACATTCTGAGCGCTAAGAGGCCTATATTGGGAAAAAGAATGTCTACAAATAAAAACTACACAGAAGAATTGTGTGAAACTTCTTTCTGTTCTGTTTGTTCAACTAAAAGAGTTGAACCTTAGTTTTGATTGAGCCGTTCTGAAACACTCTTTCTGTAGAAAATGCAAGTGGAGATTCGGAGCGCTAAGGGGGTAATAGTGGAAAAAGGAATGTCTCCAAATATAAACTACACAGAATCATTCTGTGAAACTTCTTTCTGATCTGTGCATTCAGCTAACAGAGTTAAACCATACTTTTGATTGAGCAGATCTGAACTCTCTTTCTGTAGAAAATGCAATTGGACATTTGGAGCGCTAAGAGAGTAGTAGTGGAAAAAGGAATATATTCAAATATAAACTACACAGAAGCATTCTGTGAAACTTCTTTCTGATCTGAGCATTCAGCTAGAGAGTTAAACCATACTTTTGATTGAGCAGTTTTGAAACACTCTGTCTGTAGAAAATGCAACTGGACATTCGTAGCGCAAAGTGGGTAATAGTGGAAAAAAGAATATGTTCAAATATAAACTACACAGAAGCATTGTATGAAACTTCTTTCTGTTCTGTGCATTCAACTAACAGAGTTGAACCTTACTTTTGATTGAGCCTTTCTGAAACACTCTTTCTGTAGAAACTGCAATTTGACATTCTGAGCGCTAAGATGCCTATATTGGGAAAAATAATATCTTCAAATAAAAACTACACAGAAGCATTGTGTGAAACTTATTTCTGATATGTTCATTAAGCTAAAAGAGTTAAACCATACTTTTGATTGCGCAGTTCTGAACACTCTTTCTGTAGAAAATGCAAGTGGACATTCGGAGCGCTAAGAGGGTAATAGTGGAAAAAGGAATATATTCAAATATAAACTACACAGTAGCATTCTGTGAAAATTCTTTCTGTTCTGTGCATTCAACTAACAGAGTTGAACCTTACTTTTGATTGAGCCGTTCTGAAACACTCTTTCTGTAGAAACTGCAATTGGACATGCTAAGCGCTAAGAGGCCTACATTGGGAAAAAGAATATCTTCAAATAAAAACTACACAGATGCATTCTGTGAAACTTATTTCTGATCTGTAAATTCAGTTAACAGAGATAAAACATATTTTTGATTGAGCAGTTATGAAACACTCTTTTTGTAGAAAATGCAAGTGGAGATTCGGAGCGCTAAGAGGGTAATAGTGGAAAAAGGAATATCTTCAAATATAAACTACACAGAATCATTCGGTGAAACTTCTTTCTGATCTGTGCATTCAGCTAACAGAGTTAAACCATACTTTTGATTGAGCAGATCTGAACACTCTTTCTGTAGAAAATGCAACTGGACATTTGGAGCGCTAAGAGCGTAGTAGTGGAAAAAGGAATATATTCAAATATAAACTACACAGAAGCATTCTGTGAAACTTCTTTCTGATCTGAGCATACAGCTAACAGAGTTAAACCATACTTTTGATTGAGCAGTTTTGAAACACTCTGTCTGTAGAAAATGCAACTGGACATTCGTAGCGCTAAGTGGGTAATAGTGGAAAAAAGAATATGTTCAAATATAAACTACACAGAAGCATTGTATGAAACTTCTTTCTGTTCTGTGCATTCAACTAACAGAGTTGAACCTTACTTTTGATTGAGCCGTTCTGAAACACCCTTTCTGTAGAAACTGCAATTGGACATTCTGAGCGCTAAGAGGCCTATATTGGGAAAAAGAATGTCTACAAATAAAAACTACACAGAAGAATTGTGTGAAACTTCTTTCTGTTCTGTTTGTTCAACTAAAAGATTTGAATCTTAGTTTTGATTGAGCCGTTCTGAAACACACTTTCTGTAGAAAATGCAAGTGGAGATTCGGAGCGCTAAGAGGGTAATAGTGGAAAAAGGAATGTCTCCAAATATAAACTACACAGAATCATTCTGTGAAACTTCTTTCTGATCTGTGCATTCAGCTAACAGAGTTAAACCATACTTTTGATTGAGCAGATCTGAACACTCTTTCTGTAGAAAATGCAACTGGACATTTGGAGCGCTAAGAGATTAGTAGTGGAAAAAGGAATATATTCAAATATAAACTACACAGAAGCATTCTGTGAAACTTCTTTCTGATCTGAGCATTCAGCTAACAGAGTTAAACCATACTTTTGATTGAGCAGTTTTGAAACACTCTGTCTTTAGAAAATGCAATTGGACATTCGTAGCGCTAAGTGGGTAATAGTGGAGAAAAGAATATGTTCAAATATGAACTACACAGAAGCATTGTATGAAACTACTTTGTGTTCTGTGCATTCAACTAACAGAGTTGAACCTTACTTTTGATTGAGCCGTTCTGAAACACTCTTTCTGTAGAAACTGCAATTGGACATTCTGAGCGCTAAGAGGCCTATATTGGGAAAAAGAATGTCTACAAATAAAAACTACACAGAAGAATTGTGTGAAACTTCTTTCTGTTCTGTTTGTTCAACTAAAAGAGTTGAACCTTAGTTTTGATTGAGCCGTTCTGAAACACTCTTTCTGTAGAAAATGCAAGTGGAGATTCAGAGCGCTAAGGGGGTAATAGTGGAAAAAGGAATATCTCCAAATATAAACTACACAGAATCATTCTGTGAAACTTCTTTCTGATCTGTGCATTCAGCTAACAGAGTTAAACCATACTTTTGATTGAGCAGATCTGAACTCTCTTTCTGTAGAAAATGCAATTGGACATTTGGAGCGCTAAGAGAGTAGTAGTGGAAAAAGGAATATATTCAAATATAAACTACACAGAAGCATTCTGTGAAACTTCTTTCTGATCTGAGCATTCAGCTAACAGAGTTAAACCATACTTTTGATTGAGCAGTTTTGAAACACTCTGTCTGTAGAAAATGCAACTGGACATTCGTAGCGCTAAGTGGGTAATAGTGGAAAAAAGAATATTTTCAATTATAAACTACACAGAAGCATTGTATGAAACTTCTTTCTGTTCTGTGCATTCAACTAACAGAGTTGAACCTTACTTTTGATTGAGCCTTTCTGAAACACTCTTTCTGTAGAAACTGCAATTGGACATTCTGAGCGCTAAGAGGCCTCTATTGGGAAAAATAATATCTTCAAATAAAAACTACACAGAAGCATTGTGTGAAACTTATTTCTGATATGTTCATTAAGCTAACAGAGTTAAACCATACTTTTGATTGCGCAGTTCTGAACACTCTTTCTGTAGAAAATGCAAGTGGAGATTCGGAGCGCTAAGAGGGTAATAGTGGAAAAAGGAATATATTCAAATATAAACTACACAGTAGCATTCTGTGAAAATTCTTTCTGTTCTGTGCATTCAACTAACAGAGTTGAACCTTACTTTTGATTGAGCCGTTCTGAAACACTCTTTCTGTAGAAACTGCAATTGGACATGCTAAGCGCTAAGAGGCCTACATTGGGAAAAAGAATATCTTCAAATAAAAACTACACAGATGCATTCTGTGAAACTTATTTCTGATCTGTAAATTCAGTTAACAGAGATAAAACATATTTTTGATTGACCAGTTACGAAACACTCTTTTTGTAGAAAATGCAAGTGGAGATTCGGAGCGCTAAGAGGGTAATAGTGGAAAAAGGAATGTCTTCAAATATAAACTACACAGAATCATTCGGTGAAACTTCTTTCTGACCTGTGCATTCAGCTAACAGAGTTAAACCATACTTTTGATTGAGCAGATCTGAACACTCTTTCTGTAGAAAATGCAACTGGACATTTGGAGCGCTAAGAGCGTAGTAGTGGAAAAAGGAATATATTCAAATATAAACTACACAGAAGCGTTCTGTGAAACTTTTTTCTGATCTGAGCATTCAGCTAACAGAGTTAAACCATACTTTTGATTGAGCAGTTTTGAAACACTCTGTCTGTAGAAAATGCAACTGGACATTCGTAGCGCTAAGTGGGTAATAGTGGAAAAAAGAATATGTTCAAATATAAACTACACAGAAGCATTGTATGAAACTTCTTTCTGTTCTGTGCATTCAACTAACAGAGTTGAACCTTACTTTTGATTGAGCCGTTCTGAAACACTCTTTCTGTAGAAACTGCAATTGGACATGCTAAGCGCTAAGAGGCCTACATTGGGAAAAAGAATATCTTCAAATAAAAACTACACAGATGCATTCTGTGAAACTTATTTCTGATCTGTAAATTCAGTTAACAGAGATAAAACATATTTTTGATTGAGCAGTTATGAAACACTCTTTTTGTAGAAAATGCAAGTGGAGATTCGGAGAGCTAAGAGGGTAATAGTGGAAAAAGGAATATCTTCAAATATAAACTACACAGAATCATTCGGTGAAACTTCTTTCTGATCTGTGCATTCAGCTAACGGAGTTAAACCATACTTTTGATTGAGCAGATCTGAACACTCTTTCTGTAGAAAATGCAACTGGACATTTGGAGCGCTAAGAGCGTAGTAGTGGAAAAAGGAATATATTCAAATATAAACTACACAGAAGCATTCTGTGAAACTTCTTTCTGATCTGAGCATACAGCTAACAGAGTTAAACCATACTTTTGATTGAGCAGTTTTGAAACACTCTGTCTGTAGAAAATGCAACTGGACATTCGTAGCGCTAAGTGGGTAATAGTGGAAAAAAGAATATGTTCAAATATAAACTACACAGAAGCATTGCATGAAACTTCTTTCTGTTCTGTGCATTCAACTAACAGAGTTGAACCTTACTTTTGATTGAGCCGTTCTGAAACACTCTTTCTGTAGAAACTGCAATTGGACATTCTGAGCGCTAAGAGGCCTATATTGGGAAAAAGAATGTCTACAAATAAAAACTACACAGAAGAATTGTGTGAAACTTCTTTCTGTTCTGTTTGTTCAACTAAAAGATTTGAACCTTAGTTTTGATTGAGCCGTTCTGAAACACACTTTCTGTAGAAAATGCAAGTGGAGATTCGGAGCGCTAAGAGGGTAATAGTGGAAAAAGGAATGTCTTCAAATATAAACTACACAGAATCATTCTGTGAAACTTCTTTCTGATCTGTGCATTCAGATAACAGAGTTAAACCATACTTTTGATTGAGCAGATCTGAACACTCTTTCTGTAGAAAATGCAACTGGACATTTGGAGCGCTAAGAGATTAGTAGTGGAAAAAGGAATATATTCAAATATAAACTACACAGAAGCATTCTGTGAAACTTCTTTCTGATCTGAGCATTCAGCTAACAGAGTTAAACCATACTTTTGATTGAGCAGTTTTGAAACACTCTGTCTGTAGAAAATGCAACTGGACATTCGTAGCGCTAAGTGGGTAATAGTGGAAAAAAGAATATGTTCAAATATGAACTACACAGAACCATTGTATGAAACTACTTTGTGTTCTGTGCATTCAACTAACAGAGTTGAACCTTACTTTTGATTGAGCCGTTCTGAAACACTCTTTCTGTAGAAACTGCAATTGGACATTCTGAGCGCTAAGAGGCCTATATTGGGAAAAAGAATGTCTACAAATAAAAACTACACAGAAGAATTGTGTGAAACTTCTTTCTGTTCTGTTTGTTCAACTAAAAGAGTTGAACCTTAGTTTTGATTGAGCCGTTCTGAAACACTCTTTCTGTAGAAAATGCAAGTGGAGTTTCAGAGCGCTAAGGGGGAAATAGTGGAAAAAGGAATGTCTCCAAATATAAACTACACAGAATCATTCTGTGAAACATCTTTCTGATCTGTGCATTCAGCTAACAGAGTTAAACCATACTTTTGATTGAGCAGATCTGAACTCTCTTTCTGTAGAAAATGCAATTGGACATTTGGAGCGCTAAGAGAGTAGTAGTGGAAAAAGGAATATATTCAAATATAAACTACACAGAAGAATTCTGTGAAACTTCTTTCTGATCTGAGCATTCAGCTAACAGAGTTAAACCATACTTTTGATTGAGCAGTTTTGAAACACTCTGTCTGTAGAAAATGCAACTGGACATTCGTAGCGCTAAGTGGGTAATAGTGGAAAAAAGAATATTTTCAAATATAAACTACACAGAAGCATTGTATGAAACTTCTTTCTGTTCTGTGCATTCAACTAACAGAGTTGAACCTTACTTTTGATTGAGCCTTTCTGAAACACTCTTTCTGTAGAAACTGCAATTGGACATTCTGAGCGCTAAGAGGCCTCTATTGGGAAAAATAATATCTTCAAATAAAAACTACACAGAAGCATTGTGTGAAACTTATTTCTGATATGTTCATTAAGCTAACAGAGTTAAACCATACTTTTGATTGCGCAGTTCTGAACACTCTTTCTGTAGAAAATGCAAGTGGACATTCGGAGCGCTAAGAGGGTAATAGTGGAAAAAGGAATATATTCAAATATAAACTACACAGTAGCATTCTGTGAAAATTCTTTCTGTTCTGTGCATTCAACTAACAGAGTTGAACCTTACTTTTGATTGAGCCGTTCTGAAACACTCTTTCTGTAGAAACTGCAATTGGACATGCTAAGCGCTAAGAGGCCTACATTGGGAAAAAGAATATCTTCAAATAAAAACTACACAGATGCATTCTGTGAAACTTATTTCTGATCTGTAAATTCAGTTAACAGAGATAAAACATATTTTTGATTGACCAGTTACGAAACACTCTTTTTGTAGAAAATGCAAGTGGAGATTCGGAGCGCTAAGAGGGTAATAGTGGAAAAAGGAATGTCTTCAAATATAAACTACACAGAATCATTCGGTGAAACTTCTTTCTGATCTGTGCATTCAGCTAACAGAGTTAAACCATACTTTTGATTGAGCAGATCTGAACACTCTTTCTGTAGAAAATGCAACTGGACATTTGGAGCGCTAAGAGCGTAGTAGTGGAAAAAGGAATATATTCAAATATAAACTACACAGAAGCATTGTATGAAACTTCTTTCTGTTCTGTGCATTCAACTAACAGAGTTGAACCTTACTTTTGATTGAGCCTTTCTGAAACACTCTTTCTGTAGAAACTGCAATTGGACATTCTGAGCGCTAAGAGGCCTATATTGGGAAAAAGAATGTCTACAAATAAAAACTACACAGAAGAATTGTGTGAAACTTCTTTCTGTTCTGTTTGTTCAACTAAAAGAGTTGAACCTTAGTTTTGATTGAGCCGTTCTGAAACACTCTTTCTGTAGAAAATGCAAGTGGAGATTCGGAGCGCTAAGAGATTAATAGTGGAAAAAGGAATGTCTCCAAATATAAACTACACAGAATCATTCTGTGAAACTTCTTTCTGATCTGTGCATTCAGCTAACAGAGTTAAACCATACTTTTGATTGAGCAGATCTGAACTCTCTTTCTATAGAAAATGCAACTGGACATTTGGAGCGCTAAGAGAGTAGTAGTGGAAAAAGGAATATATTCAAATATAAACTACACAGAAGCATTCTGTGAAACTTCTTTCTGATCTGAGCATTTAGCTAACAGAGTTAAACCATACTTTTGATTGAGCAGTTTTGAAACACTCTGTCTGTAGAAAATGCAACTGGACATTCGTAGCGCTAAGTGTGTAATAGTGGAAAAAAGAATATGTTCAAATATAAACTACACAGAAGCATTGTATGAAACTTCTTTCTGTTCTGTGCATTCAACTAACAGAGTTGAACCTTACTTTTGATTGAGCCTTTCTGAAACTCTCTTTCTGTAGAAACTGCAATTGGACATTCTGAGCGCTAAGAGGCCTATATTGGGAAAAATAATATCTACAAATAAAAACTACACAGAAGCATTGTGTGAAACTTATTTCTGATATGTTCATTAAGCTAACAGAGTTAAACCATACTTTTGATTGCGCAGTTCTGAACACTCTTTCTGTAGAAAATGCAAGTGGACATTCGGAGCGCTAAGAGGGTAATAGTGGAAAAAGGAATATATTCAAATATAAACTACACAGTAGCATTCTGTGAAAATTCTTTCTGTTCTGTGCATTCAACTAACAGAGTTGAACCTTACTTTTGATTGAGTCGTTCTGAAACACTCTTTCTGTAGAAACTGCAATTGGACATGCAAAGCGCAAAGAGGCCTACATTGGGAAAAAGAATATCTTCAAATAAAAACTACACAGATGCATTCTGTGAAACTTATTTCTGATCTGTAAATTCAGTTAACAGAGATAAAACATATTTTTGATTGAGCAGTTACGAAACACTCTTTTTGTAGAAAATGCAAGTGGAGATTCGGAGCGCTAAGAGGGTATTAGTGGAAAAAGGAATGTCTTCAAATATAAACTACACAGAATCATTCGGTGAAACTTCTTTCTGATCTGTGCATTCAGCTAACAGAGTTAAACCATACTTTTGATTGAGCAGATCTGAACACTCTTTCTGTAGAAAATGCAACTGGACATTTGGAGCGCTAAGAGCGTAGTAGTGGAAAAAGGAATATATTCAAATATAAACTACACAGAAGCGTTCTGTGAAACTTTTTTCTGATCTGAGCATTCAGCTAACAGAGTTAAACCATACTTTTGATTGAGCAGTTTTGAAACACTCTGTCTGTAGAAAATGCAACTGGACATTCGTAGCGCTAAGCGGGTAATAGTGGAAAAAAGAATATGTTCAAATATAAACTACACAGGAGCATTGTATGAAACTTCTTTCTGTTCTGTGCATTCAACTAACAGAGTTGAACCTTACTTTTGATTGAGCCGTTCTGAAACACTCTTTCTGTAGAAACTGCAATTGGACATTCTGAGCGCTAAGAGGCCTATATTGGGAAAAAGAATGTCTACAAAAAAAACTACACAGAAGAATTGTGTGAAACTTCTTTCTGTTCTGTTTGTTCAACTAAAAGAGTTGAACCTTAGTTTTGATTGAGCCGTTCTGAAACACTCTTTCTGTAGAAAATGCAAGTGGAGATTCGGAGCGCTAAGAGGGTAATAGTGGAAAAAGGAATGTCTCCAAATATAAACTACACAGAATCATTCTGTGAAACTTCTTTCTGATCTGTGCATTCAGCTAACAGAGTTAAACCATACTTTTGATTGAGCAGATCTGAACTCTCTTTCTGTAGAAAATGCAACTGGACATTTGGAGCGCTAAGAGAGTAGTAGTGGAAAAAGGAATATATTCAAATATAAACTACACAGAAGCATTCTGTGAACCTTCTTTCTGATCTGAGCATTTAGCTAACAGAGTTAAACCATACTTTTGATTGAGCAGTTTTGAAACACTCTGTCTGTAGAAAATGCAACTGGACATTCGTAGCGCTAAGTGGGTAATAGTGGAAAAAAGAATATGTTCAAATATAAACTACACAGAAGCATTGTATGAAACTTCTTTCTGTTCTGTGCATTCAACTAACAGAGTTGAACCTTACTTTTGATTGAGCCTTTCTGAAACACTCTTTCTGTAGAAACTGCAATTGGACATTCTGAGCGCTAAGAGGCCTATATTGGGAAAAATAATATCTTCAAATAAAAACTACACAGAAGCATTGTGTGAAACTTATTTCTGATATGTTCATTAAGCTAACAGAGTTAAACCATACTTTTGATTGCGCAGTTCTGAACACTCTTTCTGTAGAAAATGCAAGTGGACATTCGGAGCGCTAAGAGGGTAATAGTGGAAAAAGGAATATATTCAAATATAAACTACACAGTAGCATTCTGTGAAAATTCTTTCTGTTCTGTGCATTCAACTAACAGAGTTGAACCTTACTTTTGATTGAGCCGTTCTGAAACACTCTTTCTGTAGAAACTGCAATTGGACATGCTAAGCGCTAAGAGGCCTACATTGGGAAAAAGAATATCTTCAAATAAAAACTACACAGATGCATTCTGTGAAACTTATTTCTGATCTGTAAATTCAGTTAACAGAGATAAAACATATTTTTGATTGACCAGTTACGAAACACTCTTTTTGTAGAAAATGCAAGTGGAGATTCGGAGCGCTAAGAGGGTAATAGTGGAAAAAGGAATGTCTTCAAATATAAACTACACAGAATCATTCGGTGAAACTTCTTTCTGACCTGTGCATTCAGCTAACAGAGTTAAACCATACTTTTGATTGAGCAGATCTGAACACTCTTTCTGTAGAAAATGCAACTGGACATTTGGAGCGCTAAGAGCGTAGTAGTGGAAAAAGGAATATATTCAAATAAAAACTACACAGAAGCGTTCTGTGAAACTTTTTTCTGATCTGAGCATTCAGCTAACAGAGTTAAACCATACTTTTGATTGAGCAGTTTTGAAACACTCTGTCTGTAGAAAATGCAACTGGACATTCGTAGCGCTAAGTGGGTAATAGTGGAAAAAAGAATATGTTCAAATATAAACTACACAGAAGCATTGTATGAAACTTCTTTCTGTTCTGTGCATTCAACTAACAGAGTTGAACCTTACTTTTGATTGAGCCGTTCTGAAACACTCTTTCTGTAGAAACTGCAATTGGACATTCTGAGCGCTAAGAGGCCTATATTGGGAAAAAGAATGTCTACAAATAAAAACTACACAGAAGAATTGTGTGAAACTTCTTTCTGTTCTGTTTGTTCAACTAAAAGAGTTCAACCTTAGTTTTGATTGAGCCGTTCTGAAACACTCTTTCTGTAGAAAATGCAAGTGGAGATTCGGAGCGCTAAGGGGGTAATAGTGGAAAAAGGAATGTCTCCAAATATAAACTACACAGAATCATTCTGTGAAACTTCTTTCTGATCTGTGCATTCAGCTAACAGAGTTAAACCATACTTTTGATTGA
The DNA here is from genome assembly GCF_028878055.3 of Symphalangus syndactylus. Classification (NCBI taxonomy): domain Eukaryota; kingdom Metazoa; phylum Chordata; class Mammalia; order Primates; family Hylobatidae; genus Symphalangus; species Symphalangus syndactylus. The sequence goes on from NC_072439.2 coordinate 105,198,724, forward strand.
GCAGATCTGAACTCTCTTTCTGTAGAAAATGCAATTGGACATTTGGAGCGCTAAGAGAGTAGTAGTGGAAAAAGGAATATATTCAAATATAAACTACACAGAAGCATTCTGTGAAACTTCTTTCTGATCTGAGCATTTAGCTAGAGAGTTAAACCATACTTTTGATTGAGCAGTTTTGAAACACTCTGTCTGTAGAAAATGCAACTGGACATTCGTAGCGCAAAGTGGGTAATAGTGGAAAAAAGAATATGTTCAAATATAAACTACACAGAAGCATTGTATGAAACTTCTTTCTGTTCTGTGCATTCAACTAACAGAGTTGAACCTTACTTTTGATTGAGCCTTTCTGAAACACTCTTTCTGTAGAAACTGCAATTGGACATTCTGAGCGCTAAGATGCCTATATTGGGAAAAATAATATCTTCAAATAAAAACTACACAGAATCATTGTGTGAAACTTATTTCTGATATGTTCATTAAGCTAAAAGAGTTAAACCATACTTTTGATTGCGCAGTTCTGAACACTCTTTCTGTAGAAAATGCAAGTGGACATTCGGAGCGCTAAGAGGGTAATAGTGGAAAAAGGAATATATTCAAATATAAACTACACAGTAGCATTCTGTGAAAATTCTTTCTGTTCTGTGCATTCAACTAACAGATTTGAACCTTACTTTTGATTGAGCCGTTCTGAAACACTCTTTCTGTAGAAACTGCAATTGGACATGCTAAGCGCTAAGAGGCCTACATTGGGAAAAAGAATATCTTCAAATAAAAACTACACAGATGCATTCTGTGAAACTTATTTCTGATCTGTAAATTCAGTTAACAGAGATAAAACATATTTTTCATTGAGCAGTTATGAAACAATCTTTTTGTAGAAAATGCAAGTTGAGATTCGGAGCGCTAAGAGGGTAATAGTGGAAAAAGGAATGTCTTCAAATATAAACTACACAGAATCATTCGGTGAAACTTCTTTCTGATCTGTGCATTCAGCTAACAGAGTTAAACCATACTTTTGATTGAGCAGATCTGAGCACTCTTTCTGTAGAAAATGCAACTGGACATTTGGAGCGCTAAGAGCGTAGTAGTGGAAAAAGGAATATATTCAAATATAAACTACACAGAAGCATTCTGTGAAACTTCTTTCTGATCTGAGCATTCAGCTAACAGAGTTAAACCATACTTTTGATTGAGCAGTTTTGAAACACTCTGTCTGTAGAAAATGCAACTGGACATTCGTAGCGCTAAGTGGGTAATAGTGGAAAAAAGAATATGTTGAAATATAAACTACACAGAATCATTGTATGAAACTTCTTTCTGTTCTGTGCATTCAACTAACAGAGTTGAACCTTACTTTTGATTGAGCCTTTCTGAAACGCTCTTTCTGTAGAAACTGCAATTGGACATTCTGAGCGCTAAGAGGCCTCTATTGGGAAAAGTAATATCTTCAAATAAAAACTACACAGAAGCATTGTGTGAAACTTATTTCTGATATGTTCATTAAGCTAACAGAGTTAAACCATACTTTTGATTGCGCAGTTCTGAACACTATTTCTGTAGAAAATGCAAGTGGACATTCGGAGCGCTAAGAGGGTAATATTGGAAAAAGGAATATATTCAAATATAAAATACACAGTAGCATTCTGTGAAAATTCTTTCTGTTCTGTGCATTCAACTAACATAGTTGAACCTTACTTTTGATTGAGCCGTTCTGAAACACTCTTTCTGTAGAAACTGCAATTGGACATGCTAAGCGCTAAGAGGCCTACATTGGGAAAAAGAATATCTTCAAATAAAAACTACACAGATGCATTCTGTGAAACTTATTTCTGATCTGTAAATTCAGTTAACAGAGATAAAACATATTTTTGATTGAGCAGTTATGAAACACTCTTTTTGTAGAAAATGCAAGTGGAGATTCGGAGCGCTAAGAGGGTAATAGTGGAAAAAGGAATGTCTTCAAATATAAACTACACAGAATCATTCGGTGAAACTTCTTTCTGATCTGTGCATTCAGCTAACAGAGTTAAACCATACTTTTGACTGAGCAGATCTGAACACTCTTTCTGTAGAAAATGCAACTGGACATTTGGAGCGCTAAGAGCGTAGTAGTGGAAAAAGGAATATATTCAAATATAAACTACACAGAAGCGTTCTGTGAAACTTTTTTCTGATCTGAGCATTCAGCTAACAGAGTTAAACCATACTTTTGATTGAGCAGTTTTGAAACACTCTGTCTGTAGAAAATGCAACTGGACATTCGTAGCGCTAAGTGGGTAATAGTGGAAAAAAGAATATGTTCAAATATAAACTACACAGAAGCATTGTATGAAACTTCTTTCTGTTCTGTGCATTCAATTAACAGAGTTGAACCTTACTTTTGATTGAGCCGTTCTGAAACACTCTTTCTGTAGAAACTGCAATTGGACATTCTGAGCGCTAAGAGGCCTATATTGGGAAAAAGAATGTCTACAAATAAAAACTACACAGAAGAATTGTGTGAAACATCTTTCTGTTCTGTTTGTTCAACTAAAAGAGTTGAACCTTAGTTTTGATTGAGCCGTTCTGAAACACTCTTTCTGTAGAAAATGCAAGTGGAGATTCGGAGCGCTAAGAGATTAATAGTGGAAAAAGGAATGTCTCCAAATATAAACTACACAGAATCATTCTGTGAAACTTCTTTCTGATCTGTGCATTCAGCTAACAGAGTTAAACCATACTTTTGATTGAGCAGATCTGAACTCTCTTTCTGTAGAAAATGCAACTGGACATTTGGAGTGCTAAGAGAGTAGTAGTGGAAAAAGGAATATATTCAAATATAAACTACACAGAAGCATTCTGTGAAACTTCTTTCTGATCTGAGCATTTAGCTAACAGAGTTAAACCATACTTTTGATTGAGCAGTTTTGAAACACTCTGTCTGTAGAAAATGCAACTGGACATTCGTAGCGCTAAGTGGGTAATAGTGGAAAAAAGAATATGTTCAAATATAAACTACACAGAAGCATTGTATGAAACTTCTTTCTGTTCTGTGCATTCAACTAACAGAGTTGAACCTTACTTTTGATTGAGCCTTTCTGAAACACTCTTTCTGTAGAAACTGCAATTGGACATTCTGAGCGCTAAGAGGCCTATATTGGGAAAAAGAATGTCTACAAATAAAAACTACACAGAAGAATTGTGTGAAACTTCTTTCTGTTCTGTTTGTTCAACTAAACGAGTTGAACCTTAGTTTTGATTGATCCGTTCTGAAACACTCTTTCTGTAGAAAATGCAAGTGGAGATTCGGAGCGCTAAGAGGGTAATAGTGGAAAAAGGAATGTCTCCAAATATAAACTACAAAGAATCATTCTGTGAAACTTCTTTATGATCTGTGCATTCAGCTAACAGTGTTAAACCATACTTTTGATTGAGCAGATCTGAACTCTCTTTCTGTAGAAAATGCAACTGGACATTTGGAGCGCTAAGAGAGTAGTAGTGGAAAAAGGAATATATTCAAATATAAACTACACAGAAGCATTCTGTGAAACTTCTTTCTGATCTGAGCATTCAGCTAACAAAGTTAAACCATACATTTGATTGAGCAGTTTTGAAACACTCTGTCTGTAGGAAATGCAACTGGACATTCGTAGCGCTAAGTGGGTAATAGTGGAAAAAAGAATATGTTCAAATATAAACTACACAGAAGCATTGTATGAAACTCCTTTCTGTTCTGTGCATTCAACTAACAGAGTTGAACTTTACTTTTGATTGAGCCTTTCTGAAACACTCTTTCTGTAGAAACTGCAATTGGACATTCTGAGCGCTAAGAGGCCTATATTGGGAAAAATAATATCTTCAAATAAAAACTACACAGAAGCATTGTGTGAAACTTATTTCTGATATGTTCATTAAGCTAACAGAGTTAAAACATACTTTTGATTGCGCAGTTCTGAACACTCTTTCTGTAGAAAATGCAAGTGGACATTCGGAGCGCTAAGACGGTAATAGTGGAAAAAGGAATATATTCAAATATAAACTACACAGTAGCATTCTGTGAAAATTCTTTCTGTTCTGTGCATTCAACTAACAGAGTTGAACCTTACTTTTGATTGAGCCGTTCTGAAACATTCTTTCTGTATAAACTGCAATTGGACATGCTAAGCGCTAAGAGGCCTACATTGGGAAAAAGAATATCTTCAAATATAAACTACACAGATGCATTCTGTGAAACTTATTTCTGATCTGTAAATTCAGTTAACAGAGATAAAACATATTTTTGATTGAGCAGTTATGAAACACTCTTTTTGTAGAAAATGCAAGTGGAGATTCGGAGCGCTAAGAGGGTAATAGTGGAAAAAGGAATGTCTTCAAATATAAACTACACAGAATCATTCGGTGAAACTTCTTTCTGATCTGTGCATTCAGCTAACAGAGTTAAACCATACTTTTGATTGAGCAGATCTGAACTCTCTTTCTGTAGAAAATGCAACTGGACATTTGGAGCGCTAAGAGCATAGTAGTGGAAAAAGGAATATATTCAAATATAAACTACACTGAAGCATTCTGTGAAACTTCTTTCTCATCTGAGCATTCAGCTAACAGAGTTAAACCATACTTTTGATTGAGCAGTTTTGAAACACTCTGTCTGTAGAAAATGCAACTGGACATTCGTAGCGCTAAGTGGGTAATAGTGGAAAAAAGAATATGTTCAAATATAAACTACACAGAAGCATTGTATGAAACTTCTTTCTGTTCTGTGCATTCAACTAACAGAGTTGAACCTTACTTTTGATTGAGCCTTTCTGAAACACTCTTTCTGTAGAAACTGCAATTGGACATTCTGAGCGCTATGAGGCCTATATTGGGAAAAATAATATCTTCAAATAAAGACTACACAGAAGCATTGTGTGAAACTTATTTATGATATGTTCATTAAGCTAACAGAGTTAAACCATACTTTTGATTGCGCAGTTCTGAACACTCTTTCTGTAGAAAATGCAAGTGGACATTCGGAGCGCTAAGAGGGTAATAGTGGAAAAAGGAATATATTCAAATATAAACTACACAGTAGCATTCTGTGAAAATACTTTCGGTTCTGTGCATTCAACTAACAGAGTTGAACCTTACTTTTGATTGAGCCGTTCTGAAACACTCTTTCTGTAGAAACTGCAATTGGACATGCTAAGCGCTAAGAGGCCTACATTGGGAAAAAGAATATCTTCAAATAAAAACTACACAGATGCATTCTGTGAAACTTATTTCTGATCTGTAAATTCAGTTAACAGAGATAAAACAAATTTTTGATTGAGCAGTTATGAAACACTCTTTTTGTAGAAAATGCAAGTGGAGATTCGGAGCGCTAAGAGTTTTATAGTGGAAAAAGGAATGTCTTCAAATATAAACTACACAGAATCATTCGGTGAAACTTCTTTCTGATCTGTGCATTCAGCTAACAGAGTTAAACCATACTTTTGATTGAGCAGATCTGAACACTCTTTCTGTAGAAAATGCAACTGGACATTTGGAGCGCTAAGAGCGTAGTAGTGGAAAAAGGAATATATTCAAATATAAACTACACAGAAGCATTCTGTGAAACTTCTTTCTCATCTGAGCATTCAGCTAACAGAGTTAAACCATACTTTTGATTGAGCAGTTTTGAAACACTCTGTCTGTAGAAAATGCAACTGGACATTCGTAGCGCTAAGTGGGTAATAGTGGAAAAAATAATATGTTCAAATATAAACTACACAGAAGCATTGTATGAAACTTCTTTCTGTTCTGTGCATTCAACTAACAGAGTTGAACCTTACTTTTGATTGAGCCGTTCTGAAACACTCTTTCTGTAGAAACTGCTATTGGACATGCTGAGCGCTAAGAGGCCTATATTGGGAAAAAGAATGTCTACAAATAAAAACTACACAGAAGAATTGTGTGAAACTTCTTTCTGTTCTGTTTGTTCAACTAAAAGAGTTGAACCTTAGTTTTGATTGAGCCGTTCTGAAACACACTTTCTGTAGAAAATGAAAGTGGAGATTCGGAGCGGTAAGAGGGTAATAGTGGAAAAAGGAATGTCTCCAAATATAAACTACACAGAATCATTCTGTGAAACTTTTTTCTGATCTGTGCATTCAGCTAACAGAGTTAAACCATACCTTTGATTGAGCAGATCTGAACACTCTTTCTGTAGAAAATGCAACTGGACATTTGGAACGCTAAGAGTGTAGTAGTGGAAAAAGGAATATATTCAAATATAAACTACACAGAAGCATTCTGTGAAACTTCTTTCTGATCTGAGCATTCAGCTAACAGAATTAAACCATACTTTTGATTGAGCAGTTTTGAAACACTCTGTCTGTAGAAAATGCAACTGGACATTCGTAGCGCTAAGTGGGTAATAGTGGAAAAAAGAATATGTTCAAATATAAACTACACAGAAGCATTGTATGAAACTTCTTTCTGTTCTGTGCATTCAACTAACAGAGTTGAACCTTACTATTGATTGAGCCTTTCTGAAACACTCTTTCTGTAGAAACTGCAATTGGACATTCTGAGCGCTAAGAGGCCTATATTGGGAAAAATAATATCTTCAAATAAAAACTACACAGAAGCATTGTGTGAAACTTATTTCTGATATGTTCATTAAGCTAACAGAGTTAAACCATACTTTTGATTGCGCAGTTCTGAACACTCTTTCTGTAGAAAATGCAAGTGGACATTCGGAGCGCTAAGAGGGTAATAGTGGAAAAAGGAATATATTCAAATATAAACTACACAGTAGCATTCTGTGAAAATTCTTTCTGTTCTGTGCATTCAACTAACAGAGTTGAACCTTACTTTTGATTGAGCCGTTCTGAAACCCTCTTTCTGTAGAAACTGCAATTGGACATGCTAAGCGCTAAGAAGCCTACATTGGGAAAAAGAATATCTTCAAAAAAAACTACACAGATGCATTCTGTGAAACTTATTTCTGATCTGTAAATTCAGTTAACAGAGATAAAACATATTTTTGATTGAGCAGTTATGAAACACTCTTTTTGTAGAAAATGCAAGTGGAGATTCGGAGCGATAAGAGGGTAATAGTGGAAAAAGGAATGTCTTCAAATATAAACTACACAGAATAATTCGGTGAAACTTCTTTCTGATCTGTGCATTCAGCTAACAGAGTTAAACCATACTTTTGATTGAGCAGATCTGAACACTCTTTCTGTAGAAAATGCAACTGGACATTTGGAGCGCTAAGAGCGTAGTAGTGGAAAAAGGAATATATTCAAATATAAACTACACAGAAGCATTCTGTGAAACTTCTTTCTCATCTGAGCATTCAGCTAACAGAGTTAAACCATACTTTTGATTGAGCAGTTTTGAAACACTCTGTCTGTAGAAAATGCAACTGGACATTCGTAGCGCTAAGTGGGTAATAGTGGAAAAAAGAATATGTTCAAATATAAACTACACAGAAGCATTGTATGAAACTTCTTTCTGTTCTGTGCATTCAACTAACAGAGTTGAACCTTACTTTTGATTGAGCCGTTCTGAAACACTCTTTCTGTAGAAACTGCTATTGGACATGCTGAGCTCTAAGAGGCCTATATTGGGAAAAAGAATGTCTACAAATAAAAACTACACAGAAGAATTCTGTGAAACTTCTTTCTGTTCTGTTTGTTCAACTAAAAGAGATGAACCTTAGTTTTGATTGAGCCATTCTGAAACACACTTTCTGTAGAAAATGCAAGTGGAGATTCGGAGCGCTAAGAGGGTAATAGTGGAAAAAGGAATGTCTCCAAATATAAACTACACAGAATCATTCTGTGAAACTTATTTCTGATCTGTGCATTCAGCTAAGAGAGTTAAACCATACTTTTGATTGAGCAGATCTGAACACTCTTTCTGTAGAAAATGCAACTGGACATTTGGAACGCTAAGAGAGTAGTAGTGGAAAAAGGAATATATTCAAATATAAACTACACAGAAGCATTCTGTGAAACTTCTTTCTGATCTGAGCATTCAGCTAACAGAATTAAACCATACTTTTGATTGAGCAGTTTTGAAACACTCTGTCTTGAGAAAATGCAACTGGACATTCGTAGCGCTAAGTGGGTAATAGTGGAAAAAAGAATATGTTCAAATATGAACTACACAGAAGCATTGTATGAAACTACTTTGTGTTCTGTGCATTCAACTAACAGAGTTGAACCTTACTTTTGATTGAGCCGTTCTGAAACACTCTTTCTGTAGAAACTGCAATTGGACATTCTGAGCGCTAAGAGGCCTATATTGGGAAAAAGAATGTCTACAAATAAAAACTACACAGAAGAATTGTGTGAAACTTCTTTCTGTTCTGTTTGTTCAACTAAAGAGTTGAACCTTAGTTTTGATTGAGCCGTTCTGAAACACTCTTTCTGTAGAAAATGCAAGTGGAGATTCGGAGCGCTAAGAGGGTAATAGTGGAAAAAGGAATGTCTCCAAATATAAACTACACAGAATCATTCTGTGAAACTTCTTTCTGATCTGTGCATTCAGCTAACAGAGTTAAACCATACTTTTGATTGAGCAGATCTGAACACTCTTTCTGTAGAAAATGCAACTGGACATTTGGAGCGCTAAGAGAGTAGTAGTGGAAAAAGGAATATATTCAAATATAAACTACACAGAAGCATTCTGTGAAACTTCTTTCTGATCTGAGCATTCAGCTAACAGAGTTAAACCATACTTTTGATTGAGCAGTTTTGAAACACTCTGTCTGTAGAAAATGCAACTGGACATTCGTAGCGCTAAGTGGGTAATAGTGGAAAAAAGAATATGTTCAAATATAAACTACACAGAAGCATTGTATGAAACTTCTTTCTGTTCTGTGCATTCAACTAACAGAGTTGAACCTTACTTTTGATTGAGCCTTTCTGAAACACTCTTTCTGTAGAAACTGCAATTGGACATTCTGAGCCCTAAGAGGCCTATATTGGGAAAAATAATATCTTCAAATAAAAACTACACAGAAGCATTGTGTGAAACTTATTTCTGATATGTTCATTAAGCTAACAGAGTTAAAACATACTTTTGATTGCGCAGTTCTGAACACTCTTTCTGTAGAAAATGCAAGTGGACATTCGGAGCGCTAAGAGTGTAATAGTGGAAAAAGGAATATATTCAAATATAAACTACACAGTAGCATTCTGTGAAAATTCTTTCTGTTCTGTGCATTCAACTAACAGAGTTGAACCTTACTTTTGATTGAGCCGTTCTGAAACATTCTTTCTGTAGAAAATGCAATTGGACATGCTAAGCGCTAAGAGGCCTACATTGGGAAAAAGAATATCTTCAAATATAAACTACACAGATGCATTCTGTGAAACTTATTTCTGATCTGTAAATTCAGTTAACAGAGATAAAACATATTTTTGATTGAGCAGTTATGAAACACTCTTTTTGTAGAAAATGCAAGTGGAGATTCGGAGCGCTAAGAGGGTAATAGTGGAAAAAGGAATGTCTTCAAATATAAACTACACAGAATCATTCGGTGAAACTTCTTTCTGATCTGTGCATTCAGCTAACAGAGTTAAACCATACTTTTGATTGAGCAGATCTGAACTCTCTTTCTGTAGAAAATGCAACTGGACATTTGGAGCGCTAAGAGCGTAGTAGTGGAAAAAGGAATATATTCAAATATAAACTACACTGAAGCATTCTGTGAAACTTCTTTCTCATCTGAGCATTCAGCTAACAGAGTTAAACCATACTTTTGATTGAGCAGTTTTGAAACACTCTGTCTGTAGAAAATGCAACTGGACATTCGTAGCGCTAAGTGGGTAATAGTGGAAAAAAGAATATGTTCAAATATAAACTACACAGAAGCATTGTATGAAACTTCCTTCTGTTCTGTGCATTCAACTAACAGAGTTGAACCTTACTTTTGATTGAGCCTTTCTGAAACACTCTTTCTGTAGAAACTGCAATTGGACATTCTGAGCGCTAAGAGGCCTATATTGGGAAAAATAATATCTTCAAATAAAGACTACACAGAAGCATTGTGTGAAACTTATTTATGATATGTTCATTAAGCTAACAGAGTTAAACCATACTTTTGATTGCGCAGTTCTGAACACTCTTTCTGTAGAAAATGCAAGTGGACATTCGGAGCGCTAAGAGGGTAATAGTGGAAAAAGGAATATATTCAAATATAAACTACACAGTAGCATTCTGTGAAAATACTTTCGGTTCTGTGCATTCAACTAACAGAGTTGAACCTTACTTTTGATTGAGCCGTTCTGAAACACTCTTTCTGTAGAAACTGCAATTGGACATGCTAAGCGCTAGGAGGCCTACATTGGGAAAAAGAATATCTTCAAATAAAAACTATACAGATGCATTCTGTGAAACTTATTTCTGATCTGTAAATTCAGTTAACAGAGATAAAACATATTTTTGATTGAGCAGTTATGAAACACTCTTTTTGTAGAAAATGCAAGTGGAGATTCGGAGCGCTAAGAGTTTTATAGTGGAAAAAGGAATGTCTTCAAATATAAACTACACAGAATCATTCGGTGAAACTTCTTTCTGATCTGTGCATTCAGCTAACAGAGTTAAACCATACTTTTGATTGAGCAGATCTGAACACTCTTTCTGTAGAAAATGCAACTGGACATTTGGAGCGCTAAGAGCGTAGTAGTGGAAAAAGGAATATATTCAAATATAAACTACACAGAAGCATTCTGTGAAACTTCTTTCTGATCTGAGCATTCAGCTAACAGAGTTAAACCATACTTTTGATTGAGCAGTTTTGAAACACTCTGTCTGTAGAAAATGCAACTGGACATTCGTAGCGCTAAGTGGGTAATAGTGGAAAAAATAATATGTTCAAATATAAACTACACAGAAGCATTGTATGAAACTTCTTTCTGTTCTGTGCATTCAACTAACAGAGTTGAACCTTACTTTTGATTGAGCCGTTCTGAAACACTCTTTCTGTAGAAACTGCTATTGGACATGCTGAGCGCTAAGAGGCCTATATTGGGAAAAAGAATGTCTACAAATAAAAACTACACAGAAGAATTGTGTGAAACTTCTTTCTGTTCTGTTTGTTCAACTAAAAGAGTTGAACCTTAGTTTTGATTGAGCCGTTCTGAAACACACTTTCTGTAGAAAATGAAAGTGGAGATTCGGAGCGCTAAGAGGGTAATAGTGGAAAAAGGAATGTCTCCAAATATAAACTACACAGAATCATTCTGTGAAACTTTTTTCTGATCTGTGCATTCAGCTAACAGAGTTAAACCATACCTTTGATTGAGCAGATCTGAACACTCTTTCTGTAGAAAATGCAACTGGACATTTGGAACGCTAAGAGTGTAGTAGTGGAAAAAGGAATATATTCAAATATAAACTACACAGAAGCATTCTGTGAAACTTCTTTCTGATCTGAGCATTCAGCTAACAGAATTAAACCATACTTTTGATTGAGCAGTTTTGAAACACTCTGTCTGTAGAAAATGCAACTGGACATTCGTAGCGCTAAGTGGGTAATAGTGGAAAAAAGAATATGTTCAAATATAAACTACACAGAAGCATTGTATGAAACTTCTTTCTGTTCTGTGCATTCAACTAACAGAGTTGAACCTTAATTTTGATTGAGCCTTTCTGAAACACTCTTTCTGTAGAAACTGCAATTGGACATTCTGAGCGCTAAGAGGCCTATATTGGGAAAAATAATATCTTCAAATAAAAACTACACAGAAGCATTGTGTGAAACTTATTTCTGATATGTTCATTAAGCTAACAGAGTTAAACCATACTTTTGATTGCGCAGTTCTGAACACTCTTTCTGTAGAAAATGCAAGTGGACATTCGGAGCGCTAAGAGGGTAATAGTGGAAAAAGGAATATATTCAAATATAAACTACACAGTAGCATTCTGTGAAAATTCCTTCTGTTCTGTGCATTCAACTAACAGAGTTGAACCTTACTTTTGATTGAGCCGTTCTGAAACCCTCTTTCTGTAGAAACTGCAATTGGACATGCTAAGCGCTAAGAGGCCTACATTGGGAAAAAGAATATCTTCAAATAAAAACTACACAGATGCATTCTGTGAAACTTATTTCTGATCTGTAAATTCAGTTAACAGAGATAAAACATATTTTTGATTGAGCAGTTATGAAACACTCTTTTTGTAGAAAATGCAAGTGGAGATTCGGAGCGCTAAGAGGGTAATAGTGGAAAAAGGAATGTCTTCAAATATAAACTACACAGAATAATTCGGTGAAACTTCTTTCTGATCTGTGCATTCAGCTAACAGAGTTAAACCATACTTTTGATTGAGCAGATCTGAACACTCTTTCTGTAGAAAATGCAACTGGACATTTGGAGCGCTAAGAGCGTAGTAGTGGAAAAAGGAATATATTCAAATATAAACTACACAGAAGCATTCTGTGAAACTTCTTTCTCATCTGAGCATTCAGCTAACAGAGTTAAACCATACTTTTGATTGAGCAGTTTTGAAACACTCTGTCTGTAGAAAATGCAACTGGACATTCGTAGCGCTAAGTGGGTAATAGTGGAAAAAAGAATATGTTCAAATATAAACTACACAGAAGCATTGTATGAAACTTCTTTCTGTTCTGTGCATTCAACTAACAGAGTTGAACCTTACTTTTGATTGAGCCGTTCTGAAACACTCTTTTGTAGAAACTGCAATTGGACATTCTGAGCGCTAAGAGGCCTATATTGGGTAAAAGGATGTCTACAAATAAAAACTACACAGAAGAATTGTGTGAAACTTATTTCTGATCTGTAAATTCAGTTAACAGCGATAAAACATATTTTTGATTGAGCAGTTATGAAACACTCTTTTTGTAGAAAATGCAAGTGGAGATTCGGAGCGCTAAGAGTTTAATAGTGGAAAAAGGAATGTCTCCAAATATAAACTACACAGAATCATTCTGTGAAACTTCTTTCTGATCTGTGCATTCAGCTAACAGAGTTAAACCATACTTTTGATTGAGCAGATCTGAACACTCTTTCTTTTTTTTTTTTTTTTTTTTTTTTTTTTTTTTTTTTTTTTTTTTTTTTATTATACTTTAGGGTTTTAGGGTACATGTGCACAATGTGCAGGTTTGTTACATATGTATCCATGTGCCATGTTGATTTCCTGCACCCATTAATTCGTCATTTAGCATTAGGTGTATCTCCTAATGCTGTCCCTCCCCCCTCCCCCCACCCCACAACAGTCCCCGGAGCGTGATGTTCCCCTTCCTGTGTCCATGAGTTCTCATTGTTCAATTCCCACCTATGAGTGAGAACATGCGGTGTTTGGTTTTTTGTCCTTGCGATAGTTTACTGAGAATGATGTTTTCCAGTTTCATCCATGTCCCTACAAAGGACACGAACTCATCATTTTTTATGGCTGCATAGTATTCCATGGTGTATATGTGCCACATTTTCTTAATCCAGTCTATCGTTGTTGGACATTTGGGTTGGTTCCAACTCTTTGCTATTGTGAATAGTGCCGCAATAAACATACGTGTGCATGTGTCTTTATAGCAGCATGATTTATAGTCCTTTGGGTATATACCCAGTAATGGGATGGCTGGGTCAAATGGTATTTCTAGTTCGAGATCCCTGAGGAATCGCCACACTGACTTCCACAATGGTTGAACTAGTTTACAGTCCCACCAACAGTGTAAAAGTGTTCCTATTTCTCCACATCCTCTCCAGCACCTGTTGTTTCCTGATTTTTTAATGATGGCCATTCTAACTGGTGTGAGATGGTATCTCACTGTGGTTTTGATTTGCATTTCTCTGATGGCCAGTGATGAGGAGCATTTCTTCATGTGTTTTTTGGCTGCATAAATGTCTTCTTTTGAGAAGTGTCTGTTCATGTCCTCTGCCCACTTTTTGATGGGGTTGTTTGTTTTTTTCTTGTAAATTTGTTTGAGTTCATTGTAGATTCTGGATATTAGCCCTTTGTCAGATGAGTAGGTTGCAAAAATTTTCTCCCATTGTGTAGGTTGCCTGTTCACTCTGATGATAGTTTCTTTTGCTGTGCAGAAGCTCTTTAGTTTAATGAGATCCCATTTGTCGATTTTGGCTTTTGTTGCCATTGCTTTTGGTGTTTTAGACATGAAGTCCTTGCCCACGCCTATGTCCTGAATGGTATTGCCTAGGTTTTCTTGTAGGATTTTAATGGTTTTAGGTCTAACATATAAGTCTTTAATCCATCTTGAATTAATTTTTGTATAAGGTGTAAGGAAGGGATCCAGTTGCAGCTTTCTACATATGGCTAGCCAGTTTTCCCAGCACCATTTATTAAATAGGGAATCCTTTCCCCATTTCTTGTTTTTGTCAGGTTTGTCAAAGATCAGATAGTTGTAGCTATGCGGCATCATTTCTGAGGGCTCTGTTCTGTTCCATTGATCTATGTCTCTGTTGTGGTACCAGTACCATGCTGTTTTGGTTACTGTAGCCTTGTAGTATAGTTTAAAGTCAGGTAGCGTGATGCCTCCAGCTTTGTTCTTTTGGCTTAGGATTGACTTGGCGATGCGGGCTCTTTTTTGGTTCCACATGAACTTGAAAGTAGTTTTTTCCAATTCTGTGAAGAAAGTCATTGGTAGCTTGATGGGGATGGCATTGAATCTATAAATTACCTTGGGCAGTATGGCCATTTTCACGATATTGATTCTTCCAACCCATGAGCATGGAATGTTCTTCCATTTGTTTGTATCCTCTTTTATTTCATTGAGCAGTGGTTTGTAGTTCTCCTTGAAGAGGTCCTTCACATCCCTGGTAAGTTGGATTCCTAGGTATTTTATTCTCTTTGAAGCAATTGTGAATGGGAGTTCACTCATGATTTGGCTCTCTGTTTGTCTGTTATTGGTGTACAAGAATGCTTGTGATTTTTGTACATTAATTTTGTATCCTGAGACTTTGCTGAAGTTGCTAATCAGCTTAAGGAGATTTTGGGCTGAGACAATGGGGTTTTCTAGATATACAATCATGTCATCTGCAAACAGGGACAATTTGACTTCCTCTTTTCCTAATTGAATACCCTTTATTTCCTTCTCCTGCCTGATTGCTCTGGCCAGAACTTCCAGCACTATGTTGAATAGTAGCGGTGAGAGAGGGCATCCCTGTCTTGTGCCAGTTTTCAGAGGGAATGCTTCCAGTTTTTGCCCATTCAGTATGATATTGGCTGTGGGTTTGTTGTAGATAGCTCTTATTATTTTGAGATACGTCCCATCAATACCTAATTTATTGAGAGTTTTTAGCATGAAGGGTTGTTGAATTTTGTCAAAGGCCTTTTCTGCATCTATTGAGATAATCATGTGGTTTTTGTCTTTGGTTCTGTTTATATGCTGGATTACATTTATTGATTTGCGTATGTTGAACCAGCCTTGCATCCCAGGGATGAAGCCCACTTGATCATGGTGGATAAGCTTTTTGATGTGCTGCTGGATTCGGTTTGCCAGTATTTTATTGAGGATTTTTGCATCAATGTTCATCAAGGATATTGGTCTGAAATTCTCTTTTTTGGTTATGTCTCTGCCAGGTTTTGGTATCAGGACGATGCTGGCTTCGTAAAATGTGTTAGGGAGGATTCCCTCTTTTTCTATCGATTGGAATAGTTTCAGAAGGAATGGTACCAGTTCCTCCTTGTACCTCTGGTAGAATTCAGCTGTGAATCCATCAGGTCCTGGACTCTTTTTGGTTGGTAAGCTATTGATTATTGCCACAATTTCAGAACCTGTTATTGGTCTATTCAGAGATTCAACTTCTTCCTGGTTTAGTCTTGGGAGGGTGTATTTGTCGAGGAATTTATCCATTTCTTCCAGATTTTCTAGTTTATTTGCATAGAGGTGTTTGTAGTATTCTCTGATGGTAGATTGTATTTCTGTGGGATCGGTGGTGATATCCCCTTTTTCGTTTTTTATTGCATCTATTTGATTCTTCTCTCTTTTCTTCTTTATTAGTCTTGCTAGCGGTCCATCAATTTTGTTGATCTTTTCAAAAAACCAGCTCCTAGATTCATTAATTTTTTGAAGGGTTTTTTGTGTCTCTATTTCCTTCAGTTCTGCTCTGATTTTAGTTATTTCTAGCCTTCTGCTAGCTTTTGAATGTGTTTGCTCTTGCTTTTCTAGTTCTTTTAATTGTGATGTTAGGGTGTCAATTTTGGATCTTTCCTGCTTTCTCTTGTGGGCATTTAGTGCTATAAATTTCCCTCTACACACTGCTTTGAACGTGTCCCAGAGATTCTGGTATGTTGTGTCTTTGTTCTCGTTGGTTTCAAAGAACATCTTTATTTCTGCCTTCATTTCATTATGTACCCAATAGTCATTCAGGAGCAGGTTGTTCAGTTTCCATGTAGTTGAGCGGTTTTGACTGAGTTTCTTAATCCTGAGTTCTAGTTTGATTGCACTGTGGTCTGAGAGACAGTTTGTTATAATCTCTGTTCTTTTACATTTGCTAAGAAGAGCTTTACTTCCAACTATGTGGTCAATTTTGGAATAGGTGTGGTGTGGTGCTGAAAAAAATGTATATTCTGTTGATTTGGGGTGGAGAGTTCTGTAGATGTCTATTAGGTCCACTTTATGTAGAGCTGAGTTCAATTCCTGGATATCCTTGTTAACTTTCTGTCTCGTTGATCTGTCTAATGCTGACAGTGGGGTGTTAAAATCTCCCATTATTATTGTGTGGGAGTTTAAGTCCCTTTGTAGGTCACTGAGGACTTGCTTTATGAATCTGGGTGCTCCTGTGTTGGGTGCATATATATTTAGGATAGTTAGCTCTTCTTGTTGAATTGATCCCTTTACCATTATGTAATGGCCTTCTTTGTCTCTTTTGATCTTTGTTGGTTTAAAGTCTATTTTATCAGAGACTAGGATTGCAACCCCTGCCTTTTTTTGTTTTCCAGTTGCTTGATAGATCTTCCTCCATCCCTTTATTTTGAGTCTATGTGTGTCTCTGCACGTGAGATGGGTTTCCTGAATACAGCACACTGATGGGTCCTGACTCCTTATCCAGTTTGCCAGTCTGTGTCTTTTGATTGGAGCATTTAGCCCATTTACATTTAACGTGAATATTGTTATGTGTGAATCTGATCCTGTCATTATGATGTTAGTTGGTTATTTTGCTCGTTAGTTGCTATAGTTTCTTCCTAGCCTCGATGGTCTTTACAATTTGGCATGTTTTTGCAGGGGCTGGTACCGGTTGTTCCTTTCCATGTTTAGTGCTTCCTTCAGGAGCTCTTTTAGGGCAGGCCTGGTGGTGACAAAATCACTCAGCGTTTGCTTGTCTGTAAAGTATTTTATTTCTCCTTCACTTATGAAGCTTAGTTTGGCGGGATAGGAAATTCTGGGTTGAAAATTCTTTTCTTTAAGAATGTTGAATATCGGCCCCCACTCTCTTCTGGCTTGTAGAGTTTCTGCTGAGAGATCAGCTGTTAGTCTGATGGGCTTCCCTTTGTGGGTAACCCGACCTTTCTCTCTGGCTGCCCTTAACATTTTTTCCTTCATTTCCACTTTGGTGAATCTGACAATTATGTGTCTTGGAGTTGCCCTTCTCGAGGAGTATCTTTGTGGCGTTCTCTGTATTTCCTGAATCTGAATGCTGGCCTGCCTTGCTAGATTGGGGAAGTTCTCCTGGATAATATCTTGCAGAGTGTTTTCCAACTTGGTTCCATTCTCCCCATCATTTTCAGGTACACCAATCAGACGTAGGTTTGGTCTTTTCACATAGTCCCAAATTTCTTGGAGGCTTTGTTCATTTCTTTTTATTCTTTTTTCTCTAAACTTCCCTTCTCTCTTCATTTCATTCATTTCATCTTCTATCAGCGATACCCTTTCTTCCAGTTGATCGCATCTGCTACTGAGGCTTCTGCATTCTTCGCGTAGTTCTCGAAACTTGGCTTTCAGCTCCATCATCTCCTTGAAGCCCTTCTCTCCATTGGTTATTCTAGTTATCCATTCTTCTAATTTTTTTTCAAAGTTTTTAACTTCTTTGCTATTGTTTTGAATTTCCTCTCGTAGCTCAGAGTAGTTTGATCGTCTGAAGCCTTCTTCTCTCAACTCATCAAAGTCATCCTCCATCCAGCTTTGTTCCGTTGCTGGTGAGGAACTGCGTTCCTTTGGAGGAGGAGAGGTGCTCTGTTTTTTAGAGTTTCCAGTTTTTTTGGTCTGTTTTTTCCCCATCTTTGTGGTTTTGTCTACTTTTTGTCTTCGATGATGGTGATGTACAGATGGGTTTTTGGTGTGGATGTCCTTTCTGTTTGTTAATTTTCCTTCTACCAGACAAGACCCTCAGCTGCAGGTCTGTTGGAGTTTACTAGCGGTCCACTCCAGACCCTGTTTGGCTGGGTGTCAGCACCGGTGGCTGCAGAACAGCGGATTTTCGTGAGACCACAAATTCAGCTGTCTGATAGTTCCTCTGAAAGTTTTGTCTCAGAGGAGTACCCGGTTGAATGAGGTGTCAGTCTGTCCCACTGGGGGGGTGCCTCCCAGTTAGGCTGCTCAGGGGTGAGGGACCCACTTTAGGAGGCAGTCTGTCCGTTCTCAGATCTCCAGCTGCGTGCTGGGAGAACCACTACTCTCTTCAAAGCTGTCAGTCAGACAGGGACATTTAAGGCTGTGGAGGTTCTCGCTGAGTTTTTGGTTGTCTGTGCCCTGCCCCCAGAGGTGGAGCCTACAGAGGCAGGCAGGCCTCCTTGAGCTGTGGTGGGCTCCACCCAGTTCGAGCTTCCTGGCTGCTTTGTTTACCTAAGCAAGCCTGGGCAATGGCGGGCGCCCCTCCCCCAGCCTCGTTGCCGCCTTGCAGCGTGATCTCAGACTGCTGTGCTAGGAATCAGCAAGACTCTGTGGGCATAGGACCCTCCGAGCCAGGTGCGGGACACAATCTCCTAGTGTGCCGTTTTCCAGGCCCGTTGGAAAAGCGCAGTATTAGGACGGGACTGGCCCGATATTCCAGGTGCCGTCTGTTTTCCCTTTCTTTGACTAGGAAAGGGAACTCCCTGACCCCTTGCGCTTCCCGAGTCAGGCAATGCCTCGCCCTGCTTCGGCTCGCGCACAGTGCGCTTCACCGACTGTCCTGAACCCACTGTTAGGCACTCCCTAGTGAGATGAAACCGGTACCTCAAGCAGAAATGCAGAAATCACCCGTCTTCTGTGTCGCTGGGGCTGGGAGCTGGAGACCGGAGCTGTTCCTATTCGGCCATCTTGGCTCGATCTGAACACTCTTTCTGTAGAAAATGCAACTGGACATTTGGAGCGCTAAGAGAGTAGTAGTGGAAAAAGGAATATATTCAAATATAAACTACACAGAAGCATTCTGTGAAACTTCTTTCTGATCTGAGCATTCAGCTAACAGAGTTAAACCATACTTTTGATTGAGCAGTTTTGAAACACTCTGTCTGTAGAAAATGCAACTGGACATTCGTAGCGCTAAGTGGGTAATAGTGGAAAAAAGAATATGTTCAAATATAAACTACACAGAAGCATTGTATGAAACTTCTTTCTGTTCTGTGCATTCAACTAACAGAGTTGAACCTTACTTTTGATTGAGCCTTTCTGAAACACTCTTTCTGTAGAAACTGCAATTGGACATTCTGAGCCCTAAGAGGCCTATATTGGGAAAAATAATATCTTCAAATAAAAACTACACAGAAGCATTGTGTGAAACTTATTTCTGATATGTTCATTAAGCTAACAGAGTTAAAACATACTTTTGATTGCGCAGTTCTGAACACTCTTTCTGTAGAAAATGCAAGTGGACATTCGGAGCGCTAAGAGGGTAATAGTGGAAAAAGGAATATATTCAAATATAAACTACACAGTAGCATTCTGTGAAAATTCTTTCTGTTCTGTGCATTCAACTAACAGAGTTGAACCTTACTTTTGATTGAGCCGTTCTGAAACATTCTTTCTGTAGAAACTGCAATTGGACATGCTAAGCGCTAAGAGGCCTACATTGGGAAAAAGAATATCTTCAAATATAAACTACACAGATGCATTCTGTGAAACTTATTTCTGATCTGTAAATTCAGTTAACAGAGATAAAACATATTTTTGATTGAGCAGTTATGAAACACTCTTTTTGTAGAAAATGCAAGTGGAGATTCGGAGCGCTAAGAGGGTAATAGTGGAAAAAGGAATGTCTTCAAATATAAACTACACAGAATCATTCGGTGAAACTTCTTTCTGATCTGTGCATTCAGCTAACAGAGTTAAACCATACTTTTGATTGAGCAGATCTGAACTCTCTTTCTGTAGAAAATGCAACTGGACATTTGGAGCGCTAAGAGCGTAGTAGTGGAAAAAGGAATATATTCAAATATAAACTACACTGAAGCATTCTGTGAAACTTCTTTCTCATCTGAGCATTCAGCTAACAGAGTTAAACCATACTTTTGATTGAGCAGTTTTGAAACACTCTGTCTGTAGAAAATGCAACTGGACATTCGTAGCGCTAAGTGGGTAATAGTGGAAAAAAGAATATGTTCAAATATAAACTACACAGAAGCATTGTATGAAACTTCTTTCTGTTCTGTGCATTCAACTAACAGAGTTGAACCTTACTTTTGATTGAGCCTTTCTGAAACACTCTTTCTGTAGAAACTGCAATTGGACATTCTGAGCGCTAAGAGGCCTATATTGGGAAAAATAATATCTTCAAATAAAGACTACACAGAAGCATTGTGTGAAACTTATTTATGATATGTTCATTAAGCTAACAGAATTAAACCATACTTTTGATTGCGCAGTTCTGAACACTCTTTCTGTATAAAATGCAAGTGGACATTCGGAGCGCTAAGAGGGTAATAGTGGAAAAAGGAATATATTCAAATATAAACTACACAGTAGCATTCTGTGAAAATACTTTCGGTTCTGTGCATTCAACTAACAGAGTTGAACCTTACTTTTGATTGAGCCGTTCTGAAACACTCTTTCTGTAGAAACTGCAATTGGACATGCTAAGCGCTAAGAGGCCTACATTGGGAAAAAGAATATCTTCAAATAAAAACTACACAGATGCATTCTGTGAAACTTATTTCTGATCTGTAAATTCAGTTAACAGAGATAAAACATATTTTTGATTGAGCAGTTATGAAACACTCTTTTTGTAGAAAATGCAAGTGGAGATTCGGAGCGCTAAGAGTTTTATAGTGGAAAAAGGAATGTCTTCAAATATAAACTACACAGAATCATTCGGTGAAACTTCTTTCTGATCTGTGCATTCAGCTAACAGAGTTAAACCATACTTTTGATTGAGCAGATCTGAACACTCTTTCTGTAGAAAATGCAACTGGACATTTGGAGCGCTAAGAGCGTAGTAGTGGAAAAAGGAATATATTCAAATATAAACTACACAGAAGCATTCTGTGAAACTTCTTTCTGATCTGAGCATTCAGCTAACAGAGTTAAACCATACTTTTGATTGAGCAGTTTTGAAACACTCTGTCTGTAGAAAATGCAACTGGACATTCGTAGCGCTAAGTGGGTAATAGTGGAAAAAATAATATGTTCAAATATAAACTACACAGAAGCATTGTATGAAACTTCTTTCTGTTCTGTGCATTCAACTAACAGAGTTGAACCTTACTTTTGATTGAGCCGTTCTGAAACACTCTTTCTGTAGAAACTGCTATTGGACATGCTGAGCGCTAAGAGGCCTATATTGGGAAAAAGAATGTCTACAAATAAAAACTACACAGAAGAATTGTGTGAAACTTCTTTCTGTTCTGTTTGTTCAACTAAAAGAGTTGAACCTTAGTTTTGATTGAGCCGTTCTGAAACACACTTTCTGTAGAAAATGAAAGTGGAGATTCGGAGCGCTAAGAGGGTAATAGTGGAAAAAGGAATGTCTCCAAATATAAACTACACAGAATCATTCTGTGAAACTTTTTTCTGATCTGTGCATTCAGCTAACAGAGTTAAACCATACCTTTGATTGAGCAGATCTGAACACTCTTTCTGTAGAAAATGCAACTGGACATTTGGAACGCTAAGAGTGTAGTAGTGGAAAAAGGAATATATTCAAATATAAACTACACAGAAGCATTCTGTGAAACTTCTTTCTGATCTGAGCATTCAGCTAACAGAATTAAACCATACTTTTGATTGAGCAGTTTTGAAACACTCTGTCTGTAGAAAATGCAACTGGACATTCGTAGCGCTAAGTGGGTAATAGTGGAAAAAAGAATATGTTCAAATATAAACTACACAGAAGCATTGTATGAAACTTCTTTCTGTTCTGTGCATTCAACTAACAGAGTTGAACCTTAATTTTGATTGAGCCTTTCTGAAACACTCTTTCTGTAGAAACTGCAATTGGACATTCTGAGCGCTAAGAGGCCTATATTGGGAAAAATAATATCTTCAAATAAAAACTACACAGAAGCATTGTGTGAAACTTATTTCTGATATGTTCATTAAGCTAACAGACTTAAACCATACTTTTGATTGCGCAGTTCTGAACACTCTTTCTGTAGAAAATGCAAGTGGACATTCGGAGCGCTAAGAGGGTAATAGTGGAAAAAGGAATATATTCAAATATAAACTACACAGTAGCATTCTGTGAAAATTCTTTCTGTTCTGTGCATTCAACTAACAGAGTTGAACCTTACTTTTGATTGAGCCGTTCTGAAACCCTCTTTCTGTAGAAACTGCAATTGGACATGCTAAGCGCTAAGAGGCCTACATTGGGAAAAAGAATATCTTCAAATAAAAACTACACAGATGCATTCTGTGAAACTTATTTCTGATCTGTAAATTCAGTTAACAGAGATAAAACATATTTTTGATTGAGCAGTTATGAAACACTCTTTTTGTAGAAAATGCAAGTGGAGATTCGGAGCGCTAAGAGGGTAATAGTGGAAAAAGGAATGTCTTCAAATATAAACTACACAGAATAATTCGGTGAAACTTCTTTCTGATCTGTGCATTCAGCTAACAGAGTTAAACCATACTTTTGATTGAGCAGATCTGAACACTCTTTCTGTAGAAAATGCAACTGGACATTTGGAGCGCTAAGAGCGTAGTAGTGGAAAAAGGAATATATTCAAATATAAACTACACAGAAGCATTCTGTGAAACTTCTTTCTCATCTGAGCATTCAGCTAACAGAGTTAAACCATACTTTTGATTGAGCAGTTTTGAAACACTCTGTCTGTAGAAAATGCAACTGGACATTCGTAGCGCTAAGTGGGTAATAGTGGAAAAAAGAATATGTTCAAATATAAACTACACAGAAGCATTGTATGAAACTTCTTTCTGTTCTGTGCATTCAACTAACAGAGTTGAACCTTACTTTTGATTGAGCCGTTCTGAAACACTCTTTTGTAGAAACTGCAATTGGACATTCTGAGCGCTAAGAGGCCTATATTGGGTAAAAGAATGTCTACAAATAAAAACTACACAGAAGAATTGTGTGAAACTTATTTCTGATCTGTAAATTCAGTTAACAGCGATAAAACATATTTTTGATTGAGCAGTTATGAAACACTCTTTTTGTAGAAAATGCAAGTGGAGATTCGGAGCGCTAAGAGGGTAATAGTGGAAAAAGGAATGTCTCCAAATATAAACTACACAGAATCATTCTGTGAAACTTCTTTCTGATCTGTGCATTCAGCTAACAGAATTAAACCATACTTTTGATTGAGCAGATCTGAACACTCTTTCTGTAGAAAATGCAACTGGACATTTGGAGCGCTAAGAGAGTAGTAGTGGAAAAAGGAATATATTCAAATATAAACTACACAGAAGCATTCTGTGAAACTTCTTTCTGATCTGAGCATTCAGCTAACAGAGTTAAACCATACTTTTGATTGAGCAGTTTTGAAACACTCTGTCTGTAGAAAATGCAACTGGACATTCGTAGCGCTAAGTGGGTAATAGTGGAAAAAAGAATATGTTCAAATATAAACTACACAGAAGCATTGTATGAAACTTCTTTCTGTTCTGTGCATTCAACTAACAGAGTTGAACCTTACTTTTGATTGAGCCTTTCTGAAACACTCTTTCTGTAGAAACTGCAATTGGACATTCTGAGCCCTAAGAGGCCTATATTGGGAAAAATAATATCTTCAAATAAAAACTACACAGAAGCATTGTGTGAAACTTATTTCTGATATGTTCATTAAGCTAACAGAGTTAAAACATACTTTTGATTGCGCAGTTCTGAACACTCTTTCTGTAGAAAATGCAAGTGGACATTCGGAGCGCTAAGAGGGTAATAGTGGAAAAAGGAATATATTCAAATATAAACTACACAGTAGCATTCTGTGAAAATTCTTTCTGTTCTGTGCATTCAACTAACAGAGTTGAACCTTACTTTTGATTGAGCCGTTCTGAAACATTCTTTCTGTAGAAACTGCAATTGGACATGCTAAGCGCTAAGAGGCCTACATTGGGAAAAAGAATATCTTCAAATATAAACTACACAGATGCATTCTGTGAAACTTATTTCTGATCTGTAAATTCAGTTAACAGAGATAAAACATATTTTTGATTGAGCAGTTATGAAACACTCTTTTTGTAGAAAATGCAAGTGGAGATTCGGAGCGCTAAGAGGGTAATAGTGGAAAAAGGAATGTCTTCAAATATAAACTACACAGAATCATTCGGTGAAACTTCTTTCTGATCTGTGCATTCAGCTAACAGAGTTAAACCATACTTTTGATTGAGCAGATCTGAACTCTCTTTCTGTAGAAAATGCAACTGGACATTTGGAGCGCTAAGAGCGTAGTAGTGGAAAAAGGAATATATTCAAATATAAACTACACTGAAGCATTCTGTGAAACTTCTTTCTCATCTGAGCATTCAGCTAACAGAGTTAAACCATACTTTTGATTGAGCAGTTTTGAAACACTCTGTCTGTAGAAAATGCAACTGGACATTCGTAGCGCTAAGTGGGTAATAGTGGAAAAAAGAATATGTTCAAATATAAACTACACAGAAGCATTGTATGAAACTTCTTTCTGTTCTGTGCATTCAACTAACAGAGTTGAACCTTACTTTTGATTGAGCCTTTCTGAAACACTCTTTCTGTAGAAACTGCAATTGGACATTCTGAGCGCTAAGAGGCCTATATTGGGAAAAATAATATCTTCAAATAAAGACTACACAGAAGCATTGTGTGAAACTTATTTATGATATGTTCATTAAGCTAACAGAGTTAAACCATACTTTTGATTGCGCAGTTCTGAACACTCTTTCTGTAGAAAATGCAAGTGGACATTCGGAGCGCTAAGAGGGTAATAGTGGAAAAAGGAATATATTCAAATATAAACTACACAGTAGCATTCTGTGAAAATACTTTCGGTTCTGTGCATTCAACTAACAGAGTTGAACCTTACTTTTGATTGAGCCGTTCTGAAACACTCTTTCTGTAGAAACTGCAATTGGACATGCTAAGCGCTAAGAGGCCTACATTGGGAAAAAGAATATCTTCAAATAAAAACTACACAGATGCATTCTGTGAAACTTATTTCTGATCTGTAAATTCAGTTAACAGAGATAAAACATATTTTTGATTGAGCAGTTATGAAACACTCTTTTTGTAGAAAATGCAAGTGGAGATTCGGAGCGCTAAGAGTTTTATAGTGGAAAAAGGAATGTCTTCAAATATAAACTACACAGAATCATTCGGTGAAACTTCTTTCTGATCTGTGCATTCAGCTAACAGAGTTAAACCATACTTTTGATTGAGCAGATCTGAACACTCTTTCTGTAGAAAATGCAACTGGACATTTGGAGCGCTAAGAGCGTAGTAGTGGAAAAAGGAATATATTCAAATATAAACTACACAGAAGCATTCTGTGAAACTTCTTTCTGATCTGAGCATTCAGCTAACAGAGTTAAACCATACTTTTGATTGAGCAGTTTTGAAACACTCTGTCTGTAGAAAATGCAACTGGACATTCGTAGCGCTAAGTGGGTAATAGTGGAAAAAAGAATATGTTCAAATATAAACTACACAGAAGCATTGTATGAAACTTCTTTCTGTTCTGTGCATTCAACTAACAGAGTTGAACCTTACTTTTGATTGAGCCGTTCTGAAACACTCTTTCTGTAGAAACTGCTATTGGACATGCTGAGCGCTAAGAGGCCTATATTGGGAAAAAGAATGTCTACAAATAAAAACTACACAGAAGAATTGTGTGAAACTTCTTTCTGTTCTGTTTGTTCAACTAAAAGAGTTGAACCTTAGTTTTGATTGAGCCGTTCTGAAACACACTTTCTGTAGAAAATGAAAGTGGAGATTCGGAGCGCTAAGAGGGTAATAGTGGAAAAAGGAATGTCTCCAAATATAAACTACACAGAATCATTCTGTGAAACTTTTTTCTGATCTGTGCATTCAGCTAACAGAGTTAAACCATACCTTTGATTGAGCAGATCTGAACACTCTTTCTGTAGAAAATGCAACTGGACATTTGGAACGCTAAGAGTGTAGTAGTGGAAAAAGGAATATATTCAAATATAAACTACACAGAAGCATTCTGTGAAACTTCTTTCTGATCTGAGCATTCAGCTAACAGAATTAAACCATACTTTTGATTGAGCAGTTTTGAAACACTCTGTCTGTAGAAAATGCAACTGGACATTCGTAGCGCTAAGTGGGTAATAGTGGAAAAAAGAATATGTTCAAATATAAACTACACAGAAGCATTGTATGAAACTTCTTTCTGTTCTGTGCATTCAACTAACAGAGTTGAACCTTAATTTTGATTGAGCCTTTCTGAAACACTCTTTCTGTAGAAACTGCAGTTGGACATTCTGAGCGCTAAGAGGCCTATATTGGGAAATATAATATCTTCAAATAAAAACTACACAGAAGCATTGTGTGAAACTTATTTCTGATATGTTCATTAAGCTAACAGAGTTAAACCATACTTTTGATTGCGCAGTTCTGAACACTCTTTCTGTAGAAAATGCAAGTGGACATTCGGAGCGCTAAGAGGGTAATAGTGGAAAAAGGAATATATTCAAATATAAACTACACAGTAGCATTCTGTGAAAATTCTTTCTGTTCTGTGCATTCAACTAACAGAGTTGAACCTTACTTTTGATTGAGCCGTTCTGAAACCCTCTTTCTGTAGAAACTGCAATTGGACATGCTAAGCGCTAAGAGGCCTACATTGGGAAAAAGAATATCTTCAAATAAAAACTACACAGATGCATTCTGTGAAACTTATTTCTGATCTGTAAATTCAGTTAACAGAGATAAAACATATTTTTGATTGAGCAGTTATGAAACACTCTTTTTGTAGAAAATGCAAGTGGAGATTCGGAGCGCTAAGAGGGTAATAGTGGAAAAAGGAATGTCTTCAAATATAAACTACACAGAATAATTCGGTGAAACTTCTTTCTGATCTGTGCATTCAGCTAACAGAGTTAAACCATACTTTTGATTGAGCAGATCTGAACACTCTTTCTGTAGAAAATGCAACTGGACATTTGGAGCGCTAAGAGCGTAGTAGTGGAAAAAGGAATATATTCAAATATAAACTACACAGAAGCATTCTGTGAAACTTCTTTCTCATCTGAGCATTCAGCTAACAGAGTTAAACCATACTTTTGATTGAGCAGTTTTGAAACACTCTGTCTGTAGAAAATGCAACTGGACATTCGTAGCGCTAAGTGGGTAATAGTGGAAAAAAGAATATGTTCAAATATAAACTACACAGAAGCATTGTATGAAACTTCTTTCTGTTCTGTGCATTCAACTAACAGAGTTGAACCTTACTTTTGATTGAGCCGTTCTGAAACACTCTTTCTGTAGAAACTGCAATTGGACATGCTGAGCTCTAAGAGGCCTATATTGGGAAAAAGAATGTCTACAAATAAAAACTACACAGAAGAATTCTGTGAAACTACTTTCTGTTCTGTTTGTTCAACTAAAAGAGTTGAACCTTAGTTTTGATTGAGCCATTCTGAAACACACTTTCTGTAGAAAATGCAAGTGGAGATTCGGAGCGCTAAGAGGGTAATAGTGGAAAAAGGAATGTCTCCAAATATAAACTACACAGAATCATTCTGTGAAACTTCTTTCTGATCTGTGCATTCAGCTAAGAGAGTTAAACCATACTTTTGATTGAGCAGATCTGAACACTCTTTCTGTAGAAAATGCAACTGGACATTTGGAACGCTAAGAGAGTAGTAGTGGAAAAAGGAATATATTCAAATATAAACTACACAGAAGCATTCTGTGAAACTTCTTTCTGATCTGAGCATTCAGCTAACAGAATTAAACCATACTTTTGATTGAGCAGTTTTGAAACACTCTGTCTTGAGAAAATGCAACTGGACATTCGTAGCGCTAAGTGGGTAATAGTGGAAAAAAGAATATGTTCAAATATGAACTACACAGAAGCATTGTATGAAACTACTTTGTGTTCTGTGCATTCAACTAACAGAGTTGAACCTTACTTTTGATTGAGCCGTTCTGAAACACTCTTTCTGTAGAAACTGCAATTGGACATTCTGAGCGCTAAGAGGCCTATATTGGGAAAAAGAATGTCTACAAATAAAAACTACACAGAAGAATTGTGTGAAACTTCTTTCTGTTCTGTTTGTTCAACTAAAAGAGTTGAACCTTAGTTTTGATTGAGCCGTTCTGAAACACTCTTTCTGTAGAAAATGCAAGTGGAGATTCGGAGCGCTAAGAGGGTAATAGTGGAAAAAGGAATGTCTCCAAATATAAACTACACAGAATCATTCTGTGAAACTTCTTTCTGATCTGTGGATTCAGCTAACAGAGTTAAACCATACTTTTGATTGAGCAGATCTGAACTCTCTTTCTGTAGAAAATGCAACTGGACATTTGGAGCGCTAAGAGAGTAGTAGTGGAAAAAGGAATATATTCAAATATAAACTAACAGAAGCATTCTGTGAAACTTCTTTCTGATCTGAGCATTCAGCTAACAGAGTTAAACCATACATTTGATTGAGCAGTTTTGAAACACTCTGTCTGTAGAAAATGCAACTGGACATTCGTAGCGCTAAGTGGGTAATAGTGGAAAAAAGAATATGTTCAAATATAAACTACACAGAAGCATTGTATGAAACTTCTTTCTGTTCTGTGCATTCAACTAACAGAGTTGAACCTTACTTTTGATTGAGCCTTTCTGAAACACTCTTTCTGTAGAAACTGCAATTGGACATTCTGAGCGCTAAGAGGCCTCTATTGGGAAAAATAATATCTTCAAATAAAAACTACACAGAAGCATTGTGTGAAACTTTTTTCTGATATGTTCATTAAGCTAACAGAGTTAAACCATACTTTTGATTGCGCAGTTCTGAACACTCTTTCTGTAGAAAATGCATGTGGACATTCGGAGCGCTAAGAGGGTAATAGTGGAAAAAGGAATATATTCAAATATAAACTACACAGTAGCATTCTGTGAAAATTCTTTCTGTTCTGTGCATTCAACTAACAGAGTTGAACCTTACTTTTGATTGAGCCGTTCTGAAACACTCTTTCTGTAGAAACTGCAATTGGACATGCTAAGCGCTAAGAGGCCTACATTGGGAAAAAGAATATCTTCAAATAAAAACTACACAGATGCATTCTGTGAAAATTATTTCTGATCTGTAAATTCAGTTAACAGAGATAAAACATATTTTTGATTGAGCAGTTATGAAACACTCTTTTTGTAGAAAATGCAAGTGGAGATTCGGAGCGCTAAGATGGTAATAGTGGAAAAAGGAATGTCTTCAAATATAAACTACACAGAATCATTCGGTGAAACTTCTTTCTGATCTGTGCATTCAGCTAACAGAGTTAAACCATACTTTTGATTGAGCAGATCTGAACACTCTTTCTGTAGAAAATGCAACTGGACATTTGGAGCGCTAAGAGAGTAGTAGTGGAAAAAGGAATATATTCAAATATAAACTACACGGAAGCATTCTGTGAAACTTCTTTCTGATCTGAGCATTCAGCTAACAGAGTTAAACCATACTTTTGATTGAGCAGTTTTGAAACACTCTGTCTGTAGAAAATGCAACTGGACATTCGTAGCGCTAAGTGGGTAATAGTGGAAAAAAGAATATGTTCAAATATAAACTACACAGAAGCATTGTATGAAACTTCTTTCTGTTCTGTGCATTCAACTAACAGAGTTGAACCTTACTTTTGATTGAGCCGATCTGAAACACTCTTTTGTAGAAACTGCAATTGGACATTCTGAGCGCTAAGAGGCCTATATTGGGAAAAGGAAAGTCTACAAATAAAAACTACACAGAAGAATTGTGTGAAACTTCTTTCTGTTCTGTTTGTTCAACTAAAAGAGTTGAACCTTAGTTTTGATTGAGCCGTTCTGAAACACTCTTTCTGTAGAAACTGCAATTGGACATGCTAAGCGCTAAGAGGCCTACATTGGGAAAAAGAAT
Organism: Symphalangus syndactylus; assembly: GCF_028878055.3. Taxonomy (NCBI): domain Eukaryota; kingdom Metazoa; phylum Chordata; class Mammalia; order Primates; family Hylobatidae; genus Symphalangus; species Symphalangus syndactylus. The sequence continues at coordinate 105,229,070 of NC_072439.2, forward strand.
ATCTTCAAATAAAAACTACACAGATGCATTCTGTGAAACTTATTTCTGATCTGTAAATTCAGTTAACAGAGATAAAACATATTTTTGATTGAGCAGTTATGAAACACTCTTTTTGTAGAAAATGCAAGTGGAGATTCGGAGCGCTAAGAGTTTTATAGTGGAAAAAGGAATGTCTTCAAATATAAACTACACAGAATCATTCGGTGAAACTTCTTTCTGATCTGTGCATTCAGCTAACAGAGTTAAACCATACTTTTGATTGAGCAGATCTGAACACTCTTTCTGTAGAAAATGCAACTGGACATTTGGAACGCTAAGAGAGTAGTAGTGGAAAAAGGAATATATTCAAATATAAACTACACAGAAGCATTCTGTGAAACTTCTTTCTGATCTGAGCATTCAGCTAACAGAATTAAACCATACTTTTGATTGAGCAGTTTTGAAACACTCTGTCTTGAGTAAATGCAACTGGACATTCGTAGCGCTAAGTGGGTAATAGTGGAAAAAAGAATATGTTCAAATATGAACTACACAGAAGCATTGTATGAAACTACTTTGTGTTCTGTGCATTCAACTAACAGAGTTGAACCTTACTTTTGATTGAGCCGTTCTGAAACACTCTTTCTGTAGAAACTGCAATTGGACATTCTGAGCGCTAAGAGGCCTATATTGGGAAAAAGAATGTCTACAAATAAAAACTACACAGAAGAATTGTGTGAAACTTCTTTCTGTTCTGTTTGTTCAACTAAAAGAGTTGAACCTTAGTTTTGATTGAGCCGTTCTGAAACACTCTTTCTGTAGAAAATGCAAGTGGAGATTCGGAGCGCTAAGAGGGTAATAGTGGAAAAAGGAATGTCTCCAAATATAAACTACACAGAATCATTCTGTGAAACTTCTTTCTGATCTGTGCATTCAGCTAACAGAGTTAAACCATACTTTTGATTGAGCAGATCTGAACTCTCTTTCTGTAGAAAATGCAACTGGACATTTGGAGCGCTAAGAGAGTAGTAGTGGAAAAAGGAATATATTCAAATATAAACTACACAGAAGCATTCTGTGAAACTTCTTTCTGATCTGAGCATTCAGCTAACAGAGTTAAACCATACATTTGATTGAGCAGTTTTGAAACACTCTGTCTGTAGAAAATGCAACTGAACATTCGTAGCGCTAAGTGGGTAATAGTGGAAAAAAGAATATGTTCAAATATAAACTACACAGAAGCATTGTATGAAACTTCTTTCTGTTCTGTGCATTCAACTAACAGAGTTGAACCTTACTTTTGATTGAGCCTTTCTGAAACACTCTTTCTGTAGAAACTGCAATTGGACATTCTGAGCGCTAAGAGGCCTCTATTGGGAAAAATAATATCTTCAAATAAAAACTACACAGAAGCATTGTGTGAAACTTTTTTCTGATATGTTCATTAAGCTAACAGAGTTAAACCATACTTTTGATTGCGCAGTTCTGAACACTCTTTCTGTAGAAAATGCATGTGGACATTCGGAGCGCTAAGAGGGTAATAGTGGAAAAAGGAATATATTCAAATATAAACTACACAGTAGCATTCCGTGAAAATTCTTTCTGTTCTGTGCATTCAACTAACAGAGTTGAACCTTACTTTTGATTGAGCCGTTCTGAAACACTCTTTCTGTAGAAACTGCAATTGGACATGCTAAGCGCTAAGAGGCCTACATTGGGAAAAAGAATATCTTCAAATAAAAACTACACAGATGCATTCTGTGAAAATTATTTCTGATCTGTAAATTCAGTTAACAGAGATAAAACATATTTTTGATTGAGCAGTTATGAAACACTCTTTTTGTAGAAAATGCAAGTGGAGATTCGGAGCGCTAAGATGGTAATAGTGGAAAAAGGAATGTCTTCAAATATAAACTACACAGAATCATTCGGTGAAACTTCTTTCTGATCTGTGCATTCAGCTAACAGAGTTAAACCATACTTTTGATTGAGCAGATCTGAACACTCTTTCTGTAGAAAATGCAACTGGACATTTGGAGCGCTAAGAGAGTAGTAGTGGAAAAAGGAATATATTCAAATATAAACTACACGGAAGCATTCTGTGAAACTTCTTTCTGATCTGAGCATTCAGCTAACAGAGTTAAACCATACTTTTGATTGAGCAGTTTTGAAACACTCTGTCTGTAGAAAATGCAACTGGACATTCGTAGCGCTAAGTGGGTAATAGTGGAAAAAAGAATATGTTCAAATATAAACTACACAGAAGCATTGTATGAAACTTCTTTCTGTTCTGTGCATTCAACTAACAGAGTTGAACCTTACTTTTGATTGAGCCGATCTGAAACACTCTTTTGTAGAAACTGCAATTGGACATTCTGAGCGCTAAGAGGCCTATATTGGGAAAAGGAATGTCTACAAATAAAAACTACACAGAAGAATTGTGTGAAACTTCTTTCTGTTCTGTTTGTTCAACTAAAAGAGTTGAACCTTAGTTTTGATTGAGCCGTTCTGAAACACTCTTTCTGTAGAAAATGCAAGTGGAGATTCGGAGCGCTAAGAGGGTAATAGTGGAAAAAGGAATGTCTCCAAATATAAACTACACAGAATCATTCTGTGAAACTTCTTTCTGATCTGTGCATTCAGCTAATAGAGTTAAACCATACTTTTGATTGAGCAGATCTGAACACTCTTTCTGTAGAAAATGCAACTGGACATTTGGAGCGCTAAGAGAGTAGTAGTGGAAAAAGGAATATATTCAAATATAAACTACACAGAAGCATTCTGTGTAACTTCTTTCTGATCTGAGCATTCAGCTAACCGAGTTAAACCATACTTTTGATTGAGCAGTTTTGAAACACTCTGTCTGTAGAAAATGCAACTGGACATTCGTAGCGCTAAGTGGGTAATAGTGGAAAAAAGAATATGTTCAAATATAAACTACACAGAAGCATTGTATGAAACTTCTTTCTGTTCTGTGCATTCAACTAACAGAGTTGAACCTTACTTTTGATTGAGCCTTTCTGAAACACTCTTTCTGTAGAAACTGCAATTGGACATTCTGAGCGCTAAGAGGCCTCTATTGGGAAAAATAATATCTTCAAATAAAAACTACACAGAAGCATTGTGTGAAACTTATTTCTGATATGTTCATTAAGCTAACAGAGTTAAACCATACTTTTGATTGCGCAGTTCTGAAAACTCTTTCTGTAGAAAATGCAAGTGGACATTCGGAGCGCTAAGAGGGTAATAGTGGAAAAAGGAATATATTCAAATATAAACTACACAGTAGCATTCTGTGTAAATTCTTTCTGTTCTGTGCATTCAACTAACAGATTTGAACCTTACTTTTGATTGAGCCGTTCTGAAACACTCTTTCTGTAGAAACTGCAATTGGACATGCTAAGCGCTAAGAGGCCTACATTGGGAAAAAGAATATCTTCAAATAAAAACTACACTGATGCATTCTGTGAAACTTATTTCTGATCTGTAAATTCAGTTAACAGAGATAAAACTTATTTTTGATTGAGCAGTTATGAAACACTCTTTTTGTAGAAAATGCAAGTGGAGATTCGGAGCGCTAAGAGGGTAATAGTGGAAAAAGGAATGTCTTCAAATATAAACTACACAGAATCATTCGGTGAAACTTCTTTCTGATCTGTGCATTCAGCTAACAGAGTTAAACCATACTTTTGATTGAGCAGATCTGAACACTCTTTCTGTAGAAAATGCAACTGGACATTTGGAGCGCTAAGAGCGTAGTAGTGGAAAAAGGAATATATTCCAATATAAACTACACAGAAGCATTCTGTGAAACTTCTTTCTGATCTGAGCATTCAGCTAACAGAGTTAAACCATACTTTTGATTGAGCAGTTTTGAAACACTCTGTCTGTAGAAAATGCAACTGGACATTCGTAGCGCTAAGTGGGTAATAGTGGAAAAAAGAATATGTTCAAATATAAACTACACAGAAGCATTGTATGAAACTTCTTTCTGTTCTGTGCATTCAACTAACAGCGTTGAACCTTACTTTTGATTGAGCCGTTCTGAAACACTCTTTCTGTAGAAACTGCAATTGGACATTCTGAGCGCTAAGAGGCCTATATTGGGAAAAAGAATGTCTACAAATAAAAACTACACAGAAGAATTGTGTGAAACTTCTTTCTGTTCTGTTTGTTCAACTAAAAGAGTTGAACCTTAGTTTTGATTGAGCCGTTCTGAAACACACTTTCTGTAGAAAATGCAAGTGGAGATTCAGAGCGCTAAGAGGGTAATAGTGGAAAAAGGAATGTCTCCAAATATAAACTACACAAAAGTGTCAATCTACTAATTTATCTTCTAATAACTTTCCACCCAGGAGCATTCGTCCCTCTCATTAGACAGTTGTTCTATGCTTCTTTTTTTCACATTCTAATTGCCTCACCTGAACCAAAAAAGAATGTGGATCTAGGATCAATACCTTTTGAAAAGTCATTTATTTCATTATATTATTTTTTCATATATCTGCATTATTGCATAGAATACCTGATTGGTCTTATGCTAAGTTTTTCATGTAACATTACCTCTGCAAGATGTTAATAATTATCCTTCCAAAAATATTTGAAAAATCTTGGGTAAAACATATTACGTAAGTTCCTGTTTTATAGTTTTCCAAGAGTTTTACTATCCTTGGCCAATGACAAAATTCAAAGCAGAGATACAGTACACAACTTTTGTAAAACTTACCTATTTTTCTTATAAGACTGTGGCTTTGTTTTGTTTTGTTTTGAACTTCTTTTCTGTGATGTGACATGAGACTGTGTGTTGAGTTAGGGGTGGGGACATACATTAACAGAGGTTTAGGAACTGCTTTGCTAAAGCAAGTTTGAGGAGAAAATGGGGTGACTAATACAAGATTTTCCTTTAAGCAGTGGGAGTTGAAGGGGTAGGTGGTTTTTGGAGAAAGAAGAGACCCATTCATGGCACAGGCTTCTTTATGTTTCTGCTCTGTGTGATACTTAATGAGGATACAGACATTCACTTCCTCTATTTCCCACCCCTGGCCGGGGGTAACCCAAAGGTACCTGATAAAGACACAGCCTTATAGCTGTATCAAGTATCCCTGAGTGTGTTAGGACTGGAGAGGCCTAAGGAATAAAAAACATACATGCATTAAATGGAACAAATACAGAGAAGAAGAAAACTCAGACATGGTACATTAATTGTGTACCTTTCCTTACAACCCAGCACATCACAGGGTACATGACCTGCTTCCTTTTGACCTGCTTCCTTTATGTTCACTGCATGAACAGGGAAGGGGGTTGGGGTACACGTGGGAGATAATTGTGTTTACTATGTACCTGGTATTAATACATCTATAGAGACAATTGGAATGACTATACTGGAGAAACAGCAAGAGAAGAACTGAAAAGGCTAAAACAAATACTTGGTTCTCTAAAAAATACTCCAAAGGATTTCTCATGTCTGACAAATTACATTTTAGTCTAATAGTAATAAGTGACCAAAACTAAGGTGATTTGATATATATCATAAGGTATTTTACTGTGAAATTGATATCTATACGTATTGCTTATAAAGCTCAGTAATCTGTTCTTGAATTGAGAAATTACTGAGACAACATCAAAAGCTGTCATTTTTGTTTCTATGTTGTCGTTGTTATTGTTTGTGAGGTCAGAGCTTCTAAACTTTATGACTGTTTGAAAGGGGCCTATATAGACCTTGCCTGAATATTAAGTCATGTGAAATGATAAAAAGCTTTCTGATTTATTGGGTTAGACAAAGAAAAAATTGAGAAATTGAGCATCATTAAAATTAAAGACTTTTGTTATTAAAACTGTGCTTAGAATGAAAACAAAAGCCACAGGTTGGGAGAAAATTTTTTCAAAACATATTCAAAACATTTTCAAAACATATCAGATAAATTACTGGTATTTAAAGTATACAGAGAACTCGAAAATAAGAAAGAAAACAACTCATTTAAAAAATAGTCCAAAGGTCTAAATACAGCTGTCAAATGGGGATTTTGAAGTTACTAGTCATGTATCATTAGGGAACTGCAAGTCACAGCAACCGTGAGATATTATTACATGACTATTAAAATGACCAATATCCAAAAGTCTGATGATACCAAAAGCTGGCAAATGTGAGGAGAAACAGGAACTTTTATTCATTGCTTGTGAGAATGCAGAATAGTACAGCTACTTTGGCAGTCAGTTTGGCAGTTTCTTATAAAACTAAACATACTCCTACCACACAACCCAGCAATTACATTCCCGGTATTTACTTAAAGGATTTGAAAACTTACATGCACACAAAAGCCTTCTTCCCATGAATGTTACAGGAGCCTTATTCATGATCACTAAAATCGAAATGTCCTTCAGGAAGTGAATGGAAAAATAAACTGTGGTATATCCAGGCAATGGAATAGTATTCTGTCAAGCTACAGAAGACACACAGGAACCCTTAAATGCATATTGCCAAGTGAAAGAAGCCAGTCTGAAAAGTCTACATACCGTATGATTCAACTACATGACCTTCTGGAGAAAGCAAAACTATGGAGACAGTAAAGAGATCAGTGACTATTAGGGATTTGGAGGAGATTTGTGCAGTCTAAACATGTCATGTGCCAACAATGACGTAAAGATATGTGAGATAAAGTATGACGAATTCTATTGACAAACACACGCAATGGCTTCCATTTAACTGAGAAGAAACCATATACCTAGCACAAGTCTTTTTCTGTGCATTAACTTTTTGTAATACAACTATATGAAGTTATAGCCTATTTTATATATGAATAAAAGCATTTCCAAAGGTTAAGAAAGGGCACAGTGAGAGTGAGAAGCACAGTCTGGGTAGGCAGGTCAATCTAGTTTTCTATCTGTGCTTTAAACTGCTATAACCATCAACTCAATCTACTAATTTATCTTCTACATAAATTAGTAGAGGAAACGATGAACGGATGGAGCAAGGAAGAATTTTAGGAGAGTGAATCCATTATTCTGTATGACACTGTAATGAGGATTATTTGTCATTACACATTTGACAAAACCTACAGAATTCATAAGACAAGGAGTAAACTCTAATACAAACTACATACTTTAGTCAATAGTAATGTACCAATATTGACTCATCAACTATAACAAATGTACCACACTATTGCAAGATGTTAAAAATCGGGGAAATTGGGGTAGAGGCTGAGGATGACGTGTGAATGCTTATTCACTTCTTTCTACAAACCTAAAATTGCTTTTAAAGAGTCAATAAAAATTAAAACAAGGCAGGGTTTTCATGCAATGGAAAAAAACACACAACTTTAGTAAGTGACTCATAATTATGCTTATGCCACTTTGCTAGATTACACTTCATTAATAAATATAGTTTCATTCTTTATGTTATAAAGCAGAATAAAGTCAGATATCTAGAGAAATTGATTTTAATGATTAGAGTAAAAGCATTTTCACCTCCAACGTCAGAATGAGTTCTTCAGAATCAGTCCATTTTATAGTTAAATCAATCATTGATTTTAAAAAAATATTGAGAAAAACTTTAACTTCACTTTTTCCATCAAACTCAATGTCATGACAGCATTGTCATTTCAATCTAGGATTAAAACCTATTTCTGGACCCAGTGGACTTACTGTGATAGATTCTGAAAATGTCAGACGTTAAAGTCCAGTCTTTGATCTGCTGTCCTCTGCAGTTATCAAAAGGTCAGTTTATCCTGCTTCTTTTCTCTCTTTTTCATATATCTTGCACTTCAGCTTAATATTAGTATTAAGCTAAATTTCTTATTTTATTTTGATTGATAAAGGAAAACAGATTGTTTCAATACAGTTACTGAGAATAAGCAGCAAAACGTACTTATAAAGTACACAAGAGAGCTATAAGATAAAAAATTTGTTCAAAAAAAGATTTGGAAATTTTTATTGCATGAATGTTCAAATGGAAAGGAAAACTTTCTGGATTCTTTTTCCACCACACAGGAGTAGCAGCACTAAAGTAGTGAATAATGTCCGTTCAATTGGTAGTTTTCATGTATTTCTGATATCAGAAATGGACTGTTAGTAACTAGTTTTAAAAGCAGAGCATTTTTGTGCATGGCATTCCCCTGAATTCCAAAGCCCAAACTTAACTTAGGCTAATTTCTCTCTGCTGGGAGCCCCATTAATTTCTCATAGATAACATTTCATATATATGCGGCATTCTGATGATGTAAAGGAATTCACACCTTATGGGCCTACAAGCCAAATTTAATCAATGGCTTGCTTCATATGGCTGAGAGCTAAAAATTGTTTTGGCATTTTGGAAGTGTTTAAAGAAGGAGAAGGAAGGGGAGAAGAAGAATGAGTAGATGAAGGAGAGACAGAGACTACATATGGCCAGCAAAGCCTATAATATTTACTGTCTAGTTCTTTACACAAAGAACTTTTCCAATCTTGAACAAAACACACACATTTTCGTTATGCCAAAAAAGGACTACAATAAGTCTTCACTTAACATCATTGACAGGTGCTTGAAAACTGGTCATAGGTATATATATTTATGGTCACGTGATGTTTTGATACACGCATACGGAGGGATAAATTGGAGATGGTTAATTGGTACAAAAATACAGTCAGCGAAACCCATTTTACCATAGGTTGACATCAAAAGAGTTCAGCTTCTATGGCTTTTGGTAACTAAAACGTCAACAAACTTGTAAATAAAGATCAAAACACTTCTAATATTAAATGCTGAAATAAATTTCAGCTATTCATACGTTTAAGATTAATAAAAGCTAGTAAAATCATTATTTACCTACTTATTTCAGTTTAGGGTTGCAGTTGACCGCAGCCTATCCTGTCAGCTCAGGACGCAATGTGGGAACCAGCCCTGGACAGGGTGCCGTCGCATTGCAGGTGCACTCACACATACCCACAGTTACTCAGACTGGGACCACATAGACACGTCAATCAACCTCACATGCACAGCCTTGGGAAGTGAGAGGAGACTGGAGCATCCAGAGAATATCAATGCAGACATGGGGAGAATACATAAGCTCTACACAGACAGTGAACCCCAATTGGAATCAATTTGTTTTTTCTCATCAACATCATAATGAAATGACATTGAATGAAACGTCGTTATTCAAAGACCTGTTGTACTCAGTTCTAAACATTTCAGAATTAAGAGATCTACACACATCCTCTTCTATATAATGGAGTGGGTCTCTTAAAATTTCCTGGCAACATACTCTTAGCCTGCCTAGGAAACACTTTAGAATACAACTGCATTATAATAAATTTTCATATTCTATTCATATCTTCATATTTCTCCCTCTACTTATTAAGGTATAGTCTTGTATATGTAATCCTTCAGTTCCTGAACAAGGTGAACATATGATCTCATGATGTGTGTTTTAATTTCTTAACTTTGTTGAGATTTGGGAATGTGAGGATGATGGAAAGGAAAGAAAGGAACTCAGCAGCTATAAAAGAAATCTGACCTTTAATTTTTTTATTGAATTTGTTTCTTGTTTTATTTTTCCTTCCTTTGCACAAATGAGAACTTCTAGTTTTACAAAGGGTACCATCAACTTTAGGACAAAAATTTGTATTTGTGGCATAACACAAGTTGGAGACACAATGATTTAGAGATTGCATATCAATTTTATCAAATAAATGTGATAAAGTAGGTGATATGCACACACACACACATTTGTAGTGACAAAACCATTGACACAGATACCCAGATGGCACTTAATGTACTTTCAGCCTTAAATTCTTTCTCAAGGACAAGCCATTTGTTTGCAAATGATTTAGCATTCAAAAATGATTAAACACGGGAAAAAATGCATTGCACATAAAGTTCAGATTACAAGTGAATTAAAGTCACACTAATATAACTATAATTTATAATGAATTCAAATGGCTTTCAGAAGGGTCATCTGTGGAAGGTGAAGAGCAATCTGAATTTATTTTTCTGGTAACTGGTCACAGCAATGTTTTCTAGACTAGTGAGTGAGTGCTCATACAGCACCATGTGTGTTCAACAACACATAAAGTTGGATGACAAAATCTACTTTAGTGAGAAGGTAGCTATTTCCAGGGGCACCAATAGTAATGTCAGTTTTGAGTCTTGGGTTTGCTTTTGTTTGTTTACAAGGCGATGAAATGTTTAAGGAAAAAATAAATTCTACCAATCCATGTTGAGTGAACATTTCAATCCTTGTAAAGACCAAAGTCAGCTGCCACCATGCCATGCAAACCTTATAGTACATGACATGTTAAATCGGTAACCTCGAAAGGGACTTCTGAGAAGCTATGAGTAAAAGGCACATACAAAATGCCTCTGAGATGAATTCACAAATGAAATGGAAAAGGATAACTGTGTACATCCAAGAAGAATAGTAATTAACAGAAAACAAGAACACTTCTAAATTGAAAGAATCCCTAAAGTAAAAGAAGACCAAAGAAAAAGAAATAAAGATGAGAAGTGAAATGAGGCAGAAATGGTGAGCGACAAGGAGATACACTGAGAAAAAAAGTAGCTAAAGTTACTGTGTTATTATTTCAGCAAAATTAAGTATATCAATACTGAGAAATATGACTTGAAATAGATTCAGTACCTCAAGCAGAAACATAAACAAATAACATCTGGGTTTTTCTTTTGATAACCAGTATTTTAAATACAAAAATCTAAAAATTTTGTCTTTGTGTAAGAGTTACACATTTATCATACCAATCAATAACAAAAAGGCGCTATAAATACTGTATGGAAATAAATGTCCTAACAGATGTTAACCAGACATCAGTCTTCACCGGTAAGGATTAGATTTGAAGGTGTTTGCAGATAATTAAAACTTGTTTTTATAACATAACTTAGCAGCTAAGTAGTATAATGAAAATGGGATATTCAAATTATAAGATATAAAATATTAAAGATAGAAGAACATGTTTATTTTTTCAATATAAATATTGTTACAGCTCAGAGAAACAGTATGAAATCTCAGGGCTCATGAAAGGCCACATTCTAGAGATAGTGATTGACAGGTATGGTAATTCCCCTACAGCGTGGTGCCTGTTGTCATGGAGTAGCATGTCTCCTACAGGGTACTACCAGCAGGTTCATGTAGGAAGAGCCAATAGTCCATGTGAGAAACCCCGGAAGGCTAAAGATAGAAGGAAATATTTGTGCCACGTTGAAGAGCAAGTTCACCAGGTGAATTGGCATGTGGCTAGGGTACAACTTCCCATACATATATAAATAATGAAACACACAAAAAATTATCAGAAAAGTATTTTATTATTATTAGAGTCACGATTAGCCCTCTCCTCATCAGGAGAGTTTTAGGTTTTTTTCTAGCCCTACTCTATACTTTTTAAACACAGTCTCCAAGTTTCAAAATAAAAGTTTCTTATTTTTAATTCAAATCTCAATTAAAATAAAACAAAAACCGAAAATGTAGAAGTTCCTTATTTTGACCATCTATATATCATACACAACAAAAAGACTGATAAAATTCCACTAAACACAACAGCTAGATCCGTATTCCCGTTACTGCTTAAGCCCATTCCAATAAGGATTTTATACCAAATCTGCCCTTGCCAAGGCTACCTGGGGCCTTCATTTTATTATTTGCAATGGACAATTTTAACTTCACATCCATGTTGGCTTCCTTACATCCTAGATGCACATACAGTCAGATTTTTTCCATCAGATGTGATTTGATCCTCCAAATTCGGAATGCCTTGATGACCTCCTCTTTATCTAAAGATCACTTTAAAAAGCCTGAAGTATTTGGCTCTTCCCTAAATCTTTGGCCAGATGTAATGTCATCCTCCCATTGGCTTTCTTTGTCCAAACTACATTAGCCTTATCTCAGATCTTCAAACAAGTTATATTTCCTGCCTAAGATCTTTCTATGAGTGAGTGAAAGGTGTGACGAAGATAGTTCCTCTTTGCCCCCAAAGGTTTCATTGATCACGCTGATAATGAATTTACTGTTATTTTAATCTCTTACTGTTATACTCAGGCTTAAATTCTCTACCCTACACACTTCAGTTGACATAATTTTAATTTCCACTGTGATGCTTCTCTCTCTTCTGTCAACACTCTCTCCTCACAGGGTTTCATCCAGATCAGGAGTCAGTAACATTTTTGACAAAGAGCCAGATAGTAAATATTGCAGGCTTTGTGTTGCCAAGAGGCAAATTTATGGAACTTTCCCTGCTGAAAAATTTCCCTGTATTTTACATTTTAGACTTATAAATGCCACACGTACTTATAACTCATGAGCCATACAAAAATAGGTGGCAGACCAGATCTGGCTCATGGGCTATAATAGTTTTCCAACCCCTCACCTAGATTCATGACTTTAGGCATGCTCTATAGGCTACGATGATCTAACTCACATCTCTAGCCAAGTCAACTTGTCAGTGCCTACTTGATGTCTCCACTTGGATTCTAACTAGCGTCTTAATTTAAGATTAAAAAATGTAAAATCAATCACACATACGCACCTACCCACACCTCTGTCACTTGCAAACTGCCTCATGTCATCAAGACTTTGCCATATCACTAAAAGTGACCATAATCCCCCATGTCCCTAAATCCAAATACCTTGATATAATTCTTGCTCAGTAAATTCAATCATCTTCAAATCAACTTCCAATCTCAACTGATTTTCTCCAACTTTATTGCTACACTCATAATCCCAACTACCATCATCCTTCAACTGGACAGGTGCAATAGTCAGCTAAATGAACCCCCTTCCTTCACTAGTGTACCCTTCCACAATAGTACACCCTCCTAAGAGCTAACCTCATCGTATCACACATCCATCATACACTTTTCAATGTAGTTAATTTATATTCACATTTTGATATAAGATCTAGATTTGGTCCCTGAGAACACTCATGTAATCTCTCTCCATGCTCTTCCTTCATGGACATTCCAGCCAAACCGGCCTTCTTTTCTTTGTAAGAAACTATCAAGCTCTCTTTTTAAATTACAGAATCTTTATATCTGCCCTTCTTTCTGCTCAGAGCACCCCAGATCTTCAAAGTACCTTCCTCTTTGTCTTCACTCAACTCTCAAATGAAATATTACCTCCTCAGAGAGAAAAATGCTCTGAAATACCTACAGCCAGATCAGTGCCTTCCTCCTTGACAGTTTTACTCAGCCATGTTATCACATGTAATCTTCTTCGTAGTAGTGTACTTTATAGCCCTTCACACCATTGCTTTTTTTAGGTATTTGTATGTCTTCCTCCTCTTTCCCTCCTCACTACAGTATAGCCAATTGTGTCTTTGCCTTCTTCACTGCTATATCCCCTAGTGACTGGTAGGCTTTCTATAAACAGCCATTTATTGACTTATTGACTACATGTATATGCTAATCCTTTTTACTAATTGTTGTTACACTATAAATTTCTCTTCTCCCTCTCTTCGCTTCCCTCTTCTCATGTCCCTTGATGCTTCCTACTCAATATTAACATGGACATCATTTTGTGTCTTCAGCATTTCTCTTTTCATTATATTATGATAGGTTAATTTTCCTAAGAAAACACTATTTTGACAAAAGCAAAGCATTAAAGTAAAGCAGCATAGGATCAATTTTTTCCTATTGAAAAGGAAACACCATCTTTCCGAGAAGACAATTCCACCAGGAAACAAAACAAACACACACATTTCCGGTAAGTCCTAGTTCCCAAGACTTGAAGCCAGTATGTTTTTCCACTTTCAAGTATCCTTGACTGTAGAGATAAAAGGTATCCACTTAGAGATATTAACTCATTACCACTGCCTAAATTTGGTTTCCAGAAACACAACTTAATATGACATCAATGGATGTGATAATCATTTGAAAGTAGCTTTATCAAAATCATCCAACAGAACAAGTTACTTTCCTAATTAGCATCCTCGGTTAAATACCTAAATCTGATGAATAATAAGTTATGCATTATGCTAAATTGCATTGGCTCACTATCTTAGAATGCTTTCAAACTAATTAAAAATGAGATATTCAGTGATGAGAAACATAAAAAGATAAAAACCTATTTCAATCAGTTTAAATTAGAATTTAACATTTCTTCAATACGCTCTTTTGTAGTCAATTGCAAGAGTAATAAAGCAAAATTATTGAGTCTATAATAGTGACCGTTCAAAATTCATAGTGAATTATTAAAAAGAAAACTAAGGTCCCTGCCAACTTTCCACCTCACTTCAAAGCATAGCCAAGGTCATTACAACAGCAAGTAAAAGACTCCACACAATTCCCACTTCTTCGCCTCTATACTGTTACTTCTGGAATCTTCTACTGCTCCAAATTGTGTGTTTGCTCCAGACTCAGCAGTTCTCACCACCTTGTTCTTCCAATTGCCATCTTCTCTGTGCGGCCTTTCTTGACTACCCAGTTAAAAATTATCCTATCAAAATTATCTGATCCCCATCCAGGATTACTTTTCACCATCTAACTTACGATACTTTGCATATTTATGTGGCTCATTGTCTGTTATCTGTCTCCCTAAGTTAGAATGCGAGCTTCATGATGGCAGAGTTTTGGTCAATTTCCTTCACTCAATAATTCCTGACCCAAAGTAAACACTTCATAAGTATTTTTTGAATATACTAATATATAGTCCGAATTATCAAGGAACTTATAAATAAATAAAGACACAACCCAGCATATAGTGCAGCTTGAGAAATGTTGATAGTGTGGTACAGGAGGAGGTATGTAAACTATGAGAAGCAACAGTTAAATAAGAAGCAATCCAGAAAGACACACAGTGTGGGTGACATCTGAGTTAAAGGACAGAAGGTAAGAAGATAACCAGATGGAGAAAAGAGAGGAAGATCTTACAAACAAGCATCAGAAGTTACCATAAGAAAAGCAAGTACAAAATCATCAGAAGAAAAACAATTGCATCCCAGTTATTACCACAAACATAATTAACTATGAAAACCCAGAACAGTTCATGCTTTGATAATGCTAAAGTTGATACGTAGATTAAGATGTGATATAACAATCTGCAAATCTTAGTTTTCAGAAAACCTTTTTAGGCAAGATATGATGATTTAAGGAAGAAAAGTTGCTGATGGATGAGGCATGTTGTCCCTTAAAGACAAACACTATGAAGACTGCGTACAGCCTTTATAATGGAAAGGTGCCACGTTTTTTCTTTTCTAAGTCCTTGGAATCTCAGTTGGCAACTTTGAAATTCATGTGTAATTCATGAGCTTTTTAAAAGAAATGTAATAAGCAACACAAGTGATTCTAGAGCTTGTCTTTAGGCTGAGGTAGATATTGGCATTATAAATTGAAGTGCTAGAAAGGAACAATAAGAATTAAGAATAAGCAGTAATTTCTGCCAAGATCTGTGGCACCCAGTCTCACACATAAGGCTTTTTGGAATCTCTTGGTTTCCAAGATTCAGGCTCTCATACTTTAGTTTGTACATAAAGGACTTAAGTTATTCTTAAAGCACAGTTTTAGCACTTCACACCAGGAGATGTTTATGAGACTGATCACAGGATAAAGTGAAATAGGATGTGTGCCTACTTGTAGAAGGAACCTCGTTCCTTTTGCCATTCTATTCCTACTTTTCTGGCAGGAAAGTCCTAGAAAAAATTTCATATACAGATTAATTTTAAACAATTTACATTATATTTTACTATTAATAGCTTCTAGAATATCTTAGCTTAGGCTGGCCCTGGTGGCTCACACTTGAAATCCCAGAATTTTGGGAGGCTGAAGTGGGCGGATCAACTGAAGTCAGGAGTTTGAGACTAGCCTAGCCAACATGGTCAAACCTAGTCTCTACTAAAAATCCAAAAATTAGCCAGGTGTGGTGATGCGTACCTGTAATCCCAGCTACACAGGAGGCTGAGGCAGGAGAACCATTGAGCCTGGGAGGTGGAGGCCGCAGTGAGCCAAGATTGTGTCACTGCACTCCAGCCTGGGCAACAGAGCAAGACTCTGTCTCACAAAAACAAAAAACAAACAAACAAAAAAAGAGTATCTTAGCTTATATATTTCTCACATCTGATCCTACCACTTTACTTCTTTTTTCCTGTTTATACCAATTATTTCTATTCCTCTTTACATATAGGCAGAAAGATAAGACTAAAATGTGTCATAGACAATGACATCTAGTAAATTGACGTATTCTTCATGTTTAATTCCACAACAGATTTCAAATACAACCAAAATCTCCAAATAAAATCTTAATTCTAAATTGAGTGCTTGTACAGTCTTCAAATATGTTCAAATAGAACATCAAAGCTCAATAAAAATAGTTATATCACTTGGGATGGTGTTTAAAATATTTTTTCCTAAATAAATTCAGCTTCAGAGGATGAGAAAACCTTCGTTAGGAGATGTTTTAAAGAACAAATTAAGTTAAATGTGAAGGAAATCATACTTTATTTTGTTGAATAGTAAGATTTTTTTGTTGCTATTGTGAATTAATGCCATCCAAATATTGAGTGATGTAATTCAATTTAGTAAAAGAAAAAAGTCTAAATTATCAACTTCTTTCCTTATAAAAATGAAATATGCTATAACTTGCATTTTTTCCATGGCAATGACGCTGATGATCAGAGAGGTTAAAACCTAAAAACATTTAAAATCATCTAATCTAAATTATAAAAAAGAAATCCCTTTCTTCAGAAAAAATAATTTTTTAAGGAAGCACTCATAAACAAATCTCTACTAGTAGATATACAGCATACACATCTCTTACTATCTCCCATGCAGACTGCATAAAAAGGCGTGCTGGCTACTTTTAAGAAAACAACATTCAGATGTCTGGAAAGTATCTGAAATGCATGATTAATCTACACAGATAATTTTCTCAAGAAACCAAATTTTGAAGACAAGTAATTCAAAAGTCTATTGTCTATAAAGTAAATCCGCTGGTATACTTAAACTGCTGTAATCCTTTCTCTGTTTACCTTATAGTGTGCACCTCTCAAGCTATGGGAATGCATGTCTTCTCTAAGAAGAGCTGACTTCTTTTGTAGGAAAAAGCTGTTGGAAATGACTGTTAGGATTTCAAATGTTTGGGAGTGTGTATTCATGTGGGTTTTACGTGTTGAATATTTGCATTTGTAATTTTAAGATGCTTAAATCAAAAACTAAAATGACCTATGCAACATATTTCTGCCATAGGATAAATTAAATTCAATTAAATGTTCCCATACAAATTATTATCTACCACAATGTAAAAATATTTATATATCACAAAGATGTAAGAAACACTGACTTCTATTATACAGCAGAGTTCAATTTCACTACTACTTAGCTTGATGATATTTTAAGGTCATGTCTCTTGGAATACACATTCAATATTCATTGCCAAACGTCTGAGCTCACCTCTCTTGAAGCAATATTCAATTATCAAAGGAAAATAATTTACCAAGCAACCTCACAAAACACAAACTCTAGGTAGCATCAAGGTTTTTCAAAGTGATTATTCCTTACTGGTCGAGATCCTAAGATATTAAAACTCATAGATCACATGATCTGAGATTTTCTAATTGAAAAGCTGTAGCTGTAAACCTTTCATTCAAAGTTGGATACTACTTTCAGCTGTCAAAAGAATTATGCAATCACTTAAACTTCTGGAATGAAAGAGAAAATGAAGGGAACAATAAAAGTAACTGAAATGCACTGAGAAATGAACATAAGGAACCAAATGGAGGCAAAGACAGAGAGAGAGAGAGAGAGGGCTGTTTATCTAACCTTCCCTTCTTGAGTGGGTTTTCTCTGATATCTCTAGAGAACAATTGGATGTGTAACAATGAAATACAAAACACAAGATACTGTCTTCGTATAATTACTTGTAATGATTCCAAGATGGCATAATTTGAGAACTTGCTAAATAGGACAACAAAGTGATCTGCTTTTCCAAAATTTTGCCCCTTACCTTATATATTATTTCATGGTGAAGATCAATAAAACTGAAAATTGGAATTGCCAGATATTATCAGATTTTATTTTTTGAATGCTTAACAGCTGACCCAAAATCTGGTCATAAAAATGGAAGTTAAATTAAATTGTCCTCAAAATTTAAGTTTGCTACATTTGTAAGAACCACTTGCTTCTTCAAAATCTCAAACTTTCTCATATCTAGCAGCAAATTGAAATTAGGAATTTAAGCATGTAAATTCATCATGGAAACCAAATTGATTAAAATTTTCTGTGTATTCATGATAATGTTTAAAATTTTTGCTACATTTAAACCCTAAGTTAGTTACAAAAACCCTAAAATTATGCTTGTTTAAAAACTTGGGCTAACTTGCTTTTGAAAACATACTGACATATTCGTTCCATTCTTCTTATAATTATTTTTTTGTCACTCCCAAGCAGCACACCATTGTATATATCCCCAAAACGGCACTTCTTTGTTAAAGCCATTAGGACAGAAATATTTTTGAGCCAGATGCAATGGCTCATGCCTGTAATGTCAGTACTTTGGGAGGCCTAGGTTAGAGGACTGCTTGAGGATAGGAGTTTGTGACCTGCCTGGGCAACATAGCAAGACCCAGTCTTTACAAATGAAATGAAAATAAAATATAAAATAAACTGGCTGGACAAAGTAGTGCACACCTGTGGTCATAGCTACCAGGAGGCTGAGATGAGAGGACCATATGAACCCAGGAGTTTGGGGCTGAGAATGAGCTATGACTGCACCACTGCACTTCAGCCAGAACTATGGGTTGGTGAGTTAGAAATAAGTTCTCAGTTCTGAATATAATAACTGCTCCTGGCACTCCCCAGAATGAGCTGGGTTTTCTTTTGCCTCTCTATAGTCCCTCTTCCTCAGGAAATACCCCCATGGTTCTGCCCGCTGTGCTATTAATTACACCAATGCTTATTATATGTCAGTTCAGTTTTATCTAGATTCTCCCAAAGTCAGTGCTGAACTTAGTTGTTTGAAAATGTATATATTGTAATAGTTACCAAAAAGACCAAATACAGCTAGATATTTATGCTATTTGTTTTATTTCCATCGTAGGTATATTTCCTTTTAAAATTCATATATATCTTTCTCTAAGGATTGTCTCCGTTTTCAGATGTTAAGCACTTTCTCATGCACACACCACCTAAGCAGCAAAGACAGAGTCCACGTCAGGGAATGTCACATTCACGATAAGTACCTATTATTCTGTAACTCAGAAGTAGGAAAATGGATGTCCTCAAGCAGATGCTTTTCTTGACAGATACAAAAATTTGACAAGGATCACTGACTGACTTCCAACCCACCATTCATCACTTTTATCTTATTTTGACCCTAAGGGTCCCAGAGGGATAATGGCACTACATTCCTATTTAGAATTCAGATTTCAGATTGCATTTCTTATATCATTGTTTATAAGTAGTGGTTGCACACAGTCGCGATAATACTATGACATTAATCTACATTCCTCGTTAAATCGATTTTTGTCTTCCGTTTTTGAGCTTAGCTACAATTTCTCACACGGTTTCTCTAGGAAGATTCCTCAATGACTGAAACATTTAGAACATGGTCGATTCATAAATACGACACTGGGATTCCCCAGTGACTGAAACATTTTGAACATGGTCCATTCATAAATACGACACTGGGATTCCCCAATGACTGAAACATTTAGAACATGGTCCACTCATAAATACGACACTGGGATTCCCCAATGACTGAAACATTTAGAACATGGTCCATTCATAAACACGACACTGGGATTCCCCAATGACTGAAACTTTTAGAACATGGTCCATTCATAAATATGACATTGGGATTCCCCAATGACTGAAACATTTAGAACATGGTCCATTCATAAATATGACATTGGGATTCCCCAATGATTGAAAAATTTAGAACATGGTCTATTCATAAATATGAAGAGCTTGTGTAGAAAGTATAATTTACTTATCCTATTATGCTTAAGAAATTATGTGAAATAATGTGAAAATAATCTTAAAACATTTGCATGCATATTTGCTGCAAGAGTCATCTTTCATTGATACTTAATCATAATCATGGACATGGTGGGTCCCAATAACCAATATTTAATGCAAGACTGTAAATTTAATAGAGAGAAAACCTTATTTATAAATTTTCATGTGTTCTTTTCTTGACAATAAGGAGCTGTGAGATTTGTATTTTAAAAGATACTTAGTAATAAAAACTTTAATTTTTAAAACTTTTATTTTTAAATTCTGCTTAATTGCATAAAAGTTAAAAGGTAATATTTAATATTTAATGAGGCTTATTGAGCTAAATGATGATATGCAGCTTGGGTTATATTTGCAATTATAAGATTTGCTCATTATACCTAAGCAATCTCCTTCACTCAATCTAGCTACCACTAAGGAAGCAAAATTCCCTGAATCATAGTATCAAAGCATTCCATTATGTTTTCTATTAAGTTGTTTTGTTCTTTGAATCATTGTCTATTTTAATTTATCCTTTTAGAAAGAAAACAAATTACTTAATTTGCATTTCCCACTAGAAGCTTCACTACAGCTAGACTTGGAATTGATTTCAGGCCATTTTTTAATAAATGATGGTCCCTAGTGAAAGATAGAATACTTGAGCCATCAATATTGAGTAAATAAAAGGGTTTGGGTAAATAAGAGAGAAGATACCTATTTTTCTCAAATATTTTAAATATCTAATAACCTATTCCTCATCTAAAACAAGCCACAATTACTGGAAATGATGGTCAGAGGAAGGTATTAGCAACCCTGTGTAATACTACATGTCATGTTGGATCACTATTACAGAGAAACAGTTGTCATGCTGCATTTTAGTAATTCTACACATCACCAGAGAAATAGACAACTCTTATAGCCAAAGAAATCCAACGTAGCTACTGTCTACATATTCTTGTTTTAGACCTTTGGTGAAAAAAACTACTATGTGTATTGAATATATTTTACATTAGTTTTATGACAAAAAAGAAAAATGAGAATTCTATTAGATGCAAATACAAATTCTGAATGACAGGAAAGAAAAATTAAAATCAAAGCTGATCTTAATTAACAAAATGTATTATCTGCTTACATGTATATACAACTGTTCATATAAAGGCACAGATGCATTTGTGGTTTTGAAAAATATCTATTTCATTTCAAAACTTCATTGAACAATATTACATATGGCAAGAAAACTGCTTTTTTTGAAGGATCTTTTAAAAAGTGTTAAACTTTATTAGATACTTCAAACTAGCAAAGCTCAACTTCATCACAATTATATAATAACACTGCACACTTTCAATTTTATCTGGAGAAATATACCTATCCCTTGAAATAACTCTGTAAACTTCCTGCTCACAGATTTCATTTCAAGCCTTGAAAATGCAGGAAATCAATGCCGAATATACTTGCCCGGAAAGGAAAAGAAAATTTCAGCGATGTCAGGATGTTTTATCACATAAAATACAGAATTGCAATTTGTATCTGAGCAGGCAACACACCTCCAAAAATAATACAATACTTATCACAAAATACATTCACAGATACTAGATTTGGCACAAACCACTCCATACAGCTATTGATGAAATCAGTATTGAAAGCCTTATTACAAAATCTATGGCCTTTTTCTACGCTCCAACAGACATTTCAGGATGCCACAACCTTGCAGCTCCACTCTCTCATTAATTTCCCCTAAATACACTTGGCAGAAGAATGAGAAACGTCACATTTTTCATTTAATTTCTAAAGAACATCGCATCCTTTAAGAATAGGTTCTTGAAATTTTAAAATGTAAAACATAAAAACCCTAAAGAGACAAACATCCAAAAACATAAAAACCCTAAACAGACAAACGTCCAAAAACTTTTCTTCAAAATCACGACAACTTTATATGCTACGTGTTCTTGTAAAATACCACACACACAAACTCACAGGCACACCCACCCACCCAAAACCCACACACACGCATATTTATGGCCTCGTAACACCTCACATATATATACATACCACCAACTACAACAGAGACACACGCATATATATGGCTTCATAAAACCTCACATATATATACATATCATCAATTACAACAGAGAAAAGCCAATTTCAGAAAGATGGCTTCAATTTTGATGCATTTACTCACACCTAATTCTATTTCAATTTAACTGGTGCAGAGATATTACAATACCCTGTAACAAAAACCTGACGGAAGATTGTAAAAAATTGCTTAAACATCAAACCAAAGACTCAACATAATTTCATCACAAAGTGAAATTCGCATCCAACTCGCAAAGAATTAGAAAATCCTTGCACTTACCTTGGCCTTGTCCATTCCCCAGATGACCCCAAAAGACCACCGTCATCATCAACAGCCCCAGAGCCCACGTCCACATCCTTCTAGTGACACGCTCATGTCTTCTGGCCATTGCATCTTAAACTCTGCATATTCAGTGGGGTGGATGTGAAAGTACAATAAATTACATTCTTAGAGAAATACACTATGACTCAAATCCCATATCTAATATGCACTGTGCATTTCTGAATTATCCTGCCTACAAGGAGGTATATTTGAAAATCATGCTTCCCTTTAGGGTTGTCATATTGATGATTAATACGAAAGCTCATTCATTTTTAATCTTTAAGCATTCATCTGAATTACATTTTTAATATCATTTTCCAAAACAGGCCACTTAACCTATGAATGTTAAAAAGTACTCCGGATATACATATTGGAGTTCAGTCAAGCAAAAGCATGGTGTATGGACACTACTTAAGTATAACTTGATATTTAGGCAAATTGATGAATTTAACATACCATGTAATCTCTACATATATACAAAAGGACTTTTCAACACATTTATGTAAGTTTTGCATAAATACCCTTGAAAATATTCTCAAGTTTTAAGTGGTATTCTAATTATGTCAGTAATTTTAACTGAATAAAGAGATGCATCATGTGCAAAAACTAATCTTGTTTACTTAAAATTGAGAGTAAAATTAATTATAGAAGGTACAAAACACTTGTAATTTTGATTTCAGATATATGACCCACAGGAACCTTCATATATACAAATATTATACACATATATGCAATGTATATTTGAATGTTCATTTTGAAACTGTTTTTCATACTGATACATGAAAATACTTAAATGTCCACCAAAGCAAGGTTATTTATTCATACATTTGAATGATATACAGTAGCTCAAAAGAATAAACTTGAGTTGCATGTACTAATATGGATAAGTGTCCAAAATGAATAGTGAAGCAAAATTAGCAAATTTAATAATGATAAGTTCAAAACTACACCTTTCATATGTAAACATGTGCAATAGTTAAAACTATACATTTTATGTTGCATAAATATATAATACAGTATGATAACGCATAAGAATGATAAACACCTTCAAGACCAAAGTTAGGAAATTACAAGACTACAATTTAGATGGTTACTAGGTGGAATTTTAAATCAGAGGTTACTCCTAAATCCCAATTTTTCCACAGTTGACAAAATACGGAGTTAAGAAAAATAAACTTAATGATTTCCAGAATGAACGCTTTATTCAAAATGCTACGTAATTACAATTCTAATAAACTTGCAAGGGAATCCAGTCACCCAGAAATTTTTTATGCCTTTCTCCTACATCACGAAAGGGGAAGATTTAATTACCAACTTTGCATTACTTAACGTCAGACACATAGTATCAGAGCTAAAGAGAAATTTAAGAAACACCTAACTCAACCTCTCTATTTTAAATGACCAAATGAGTTGAGAAGGTTACAATGGCATTTCTAAGTTCATATGTAAAAACAGAATTTTGATGACAATGGCAGTTTAAGTACTAATAAACACTCCTTGAAAAGTTACTGTAATCCAGGTTATTTTACTGTGCTAAATGCCTTACATTCTTTACCCAATTCAGTTTCCACAGAAATCCTATGAACAAAGCACTTCCAAAATTTACCACTTCACAGCTAAGAAAACAAGGCTTAGAGAAATGCTACACGATCCCCTAGTCATGAGGTTAGTAGGTACCACTGTGGAGACTGAGGCAAAACAGGACGATTTCAAAGCCTATGCTCTGAACAAGTAAACACTAAGCAGGAATTTAGTTCTAGATCTCCCAGTTGTAGTCCAATAATCAGCCAAAAAATGGTGCTGAGAAGAGGGGAAAGAAAGATGTCTTGTATATGGAGCCTCATATATTTGATCCCAAATAAATCTTCAAATTGAAAATCATTAGAGCACAAGGCAATAGAATTATTAGTTTCTAAAATCATCAACCTTTCCCAAGTTGAACATACAAGTATATTTTATCATACATATACTATATGTGTGTATAACGTGTGTTTATCTAAGTATCCCTGTGGTTTATATATCTGGATTTGGAATTACAAGTGTTTTGTGGTTTATTATTTATTTATTATTATACTTTGAGTTTTGGGGTACATGTGCACAACGTGCAGGATTCTTACATATGTATCCATGTGCCATGTTGGTGTGATGCACCCATTAACTCGTCATTTAGCATTAGGTGTATCTCCTAATGCTGTCCCTGCCCCCTCCCCCCACCCCACAAAGTCCCCAGAGTGTGATGTTCCCCTTCCTGTGTCCACGTGTTCTCATTGTCTCCCTCTGTTGCTCTGGCTGGAGTCAGTGGTGTGATCATAGCTCACTGCAGACTCCAAGTCCTAGGCTCAAGCGATACTTTTGCCTCAGCCTCTCAAGTAGCTCGGACTACAGGCACGCACCACCATCCCCGGCTAATTGTTTTACAGAGATGGGGTCCCACCGTGTTGCTTGACTGGTCTCAGCCTCCTTAAGTCAAGGGATCCTCCCACCTAGACTTCCGAAAGCACTGAGATTACAGGTGTCAGCCACCTTGCGTTTTTTGATTTCTTCAATTAATTTTACTTATACACTTGATTACACAAGATTAATTTTGTGTACATAATGAATCTCTTTTGAGGTTTAAGTTACTGATTAATTAGAGTACCACTTAACAAGCGTGTCATCCCAGCACTTTGGGAGGCTGAGGTGGGCGGCTCACCTGAGGTCAGGCATGAGCCACCGTGCCCGGCTTACACACATTCTTTTCACTCCTGCTTTCAGATCTCTGTTCCCTTCTAATTCCAGTGGAACCACTTTCACTTAGTATCAAAATATCCAGATCCACTCATCAAAGTGTAAATAATCCTTCAGCAAATTACCTTTGCAAATCTACTTTTATGTAATATTTCCTTAACTTCTTCTTACCTACATCCAGTAGTCATTTTACAAGGCAGAATATTTTCTATTTTATATAGAACTGAGGCAGTATTTGAAAAAAATCTCAAAACACTCTTCAGGAAGGACTGGCATCTAAAACACCAGTTCCAATATATATTTTAGTAACATTTTAAAGGACAGATGGTTTTCAAAATGTTATTATAATTTAAAAAAATGTAACCTTCCTCTCTGAGTTCATGTTTATGGAAAACTAATATTTCATAAATGCCAAGTTACTATGATGTATTGTCTAAATGCTGCCCCTGACATTCTATAAATGTAAAAATCATAACCTTCTAACTAACTTTGGTATTAGTCAACAACTGTGCTGATGAAAAGCAAAATCAATTCATTTAAAAAAAATTTTCCATGAAAAAAAAAACAAGTAACTTGTAAGTAGTAGCGTAGATGAACCAAAAAATAAAGTAACATTAACCAGAAAGACATGCCATGGATTTCTCTAATCTTTTTTTGGAACACACTTTTCATGCATATGAAAATAAAAATTAAATATAAAATGCCTACTTTATGTATGTACTTTTACTTGTGTGTATTGTTCTTTAAAGGTTAAAATAACTCCTAAAGCCTGCATAGCTGAGCCCATTGTGCTCTTCTGCCCATAAAATAGATTGGATGTGCAGTGAAAGAGGTATAACTTAGGCTTTCAGATTAGTTATGACGATGGAAACACAATTCTATTCAATAGTGTTCATGTTGGTCTTTGAAATGTTTAAGGTCACAAGGCAAAAGAGAACAGACTTTAAGAATGTTCGTGTATTACTTCTCGTCTTACCCAATAGCTAGATTAGTTCAATAAGGCCAGTGTTTTGGAGTAAACAGCATTGTGAAATGTGTCGCGGAGTCCGGAGGCTCCACCACCTACCTCCAGGTAGTTGTTCTGTCCGGTGGAGCCTAGACTAATACCTTAGGAGATGCATTACATCTACAGGTACCAACTAGGAAGGGTAGTCTTGAATTAAATGGCTTTAGACACGTTATAAGAGCAAATCGAAGCTTCCAGGTATTAGAACTACTTCAATCACAGAGCGTCTCTGGGTTCTATCTGTGGCCAGCATCATGTCTCTGTCTGCCCTCCCCGAATGCTTTCTCTCATCATGTGGATCTTCTAGATGGTTTTATTCTTCCCCAGCCAGCCAACTTGATCAACAAGCCTAGGTATATTAGGTATGTATAAAGTTGGTTCTTAAATAAAGTCCATTACTGTATCTAGGTAAGTAATGTCTTCAGACTTACAATTTCATTGATATCTATAAAGAGTGACTCTAGTTAGCTTCTAGTGTCAGTTTTCCTAGCAGCTTCTTTAAAAAAAAAAATCCTCTCTGTAACAAAGCTTCCTTGCAAGTATTGCTGTTGGCAATAGTCCTCTTTACTGAAATGCTTATCCGGTGAAACTTGCGCTGTGCCAGTGAGCCTGCAGGTTGATGGTCCTTTTGTTCAACTTCTCCATTATAAAGCAACCTCTTTGATCACCCTTTTAAAACTAAAGACCAAAGAGTCAAATGAGATCAGGAAGTGACCAGAGCTCACAGGTCATCAACTCCTCTTCTTAGCATATTATAGCACACAGTCTAAGCCCGAAAAACACAGCAGAACCCATTACAGCTCTCGAGTTCCAGTTATTAACATTGATTTTTTTCAATGGAAAATTTTCATTAGAAGCTATCACAGGACTCACATTCAGTAATAACTTAGATTAGGATACATACTGGAGCCTTTGTCCTTAGAGTAGGTACCACTGAGTCACTATTAAAAGGAGTCTTTTTGACCTTAGTAAATTCTCACAGGGCTTATCTCAGTCTAAACTGTAACTGGCCTTTACTAGTGATGTCATGTGTAATTCAAATTAATATTGTAATGTATATAAATTGTATATATAGTATAATACATGCATGTATTTACATTTATTTTATTTTATTTTTTAATAAGATGAAACTTAGAGGTTAAAATATGACTCTAGGCCATTGTGCTTTAGAATGAAGAGCACAGGCATGGGTTGCAAATGTAAATTTTGGCCCAATTTAATTTCTGTGACAAATTCATTAATGTCTTCAAGGTTCAGGCTGTATGTGTGAGACAAATGAAAACAGCTCTAAGATTCCTGAAAACCCTAAAGTATTAAAATTCCACTCTGCCATTAGTTCAGATAAATCATTTGCCAATTTGCCCCACAAGAACCAGGCATCTTTAAATGGTAACATAACATGCACTTCTCTCTCCCAAAGTGTAGTGCATAAACGTTCTGCTTCTGAATAACACAGGATGCCTGCTAAAATGTGCTGTCAGGGGTATTAGTAAGGAAATGTTGTATCAAAACTTCTGCAGATGTGGCCCTGAAATACACATTGTAATAAATCCTCCAGGCCTCTCAAGTTAGGAATAACTGGTTTATAAAATTGTACTTACTTAAAAATTATAGATAAACAGATTTTACCAAAACCCAGTTTTTCTGATCTGAATGAAATAAGGCTCTATATTCAGACTGACTTTTCAGTGAAAAACAACTTAAAATAGTGACAAATCATGTATAAGTTTAAATGAATATAACTAGGAGACCTGAAAACTCAGGTTTAGCAATCATCTTCCAACAGTTTGAGAGCCCACAGGAGCCACAGAGCCCTCATGTCTCCCCAGAGAAGCGGGGTGATTCTTCCCCCTAAACACCATGCAATTCTTCTTCTTTTTTTTTTTTTTGAGACGGAGTCTCGCTCTGTCACCCAGGCTGGAGTGCAGTGGTGCAATCTCGGCTCACTGCAAGCTCCGCCTCCTGTGTTCACGCCGTTCTCCTGCCTCAGCCTCTCGAAGTAGCTGGGACTACAGGCGCCCGACACCACGACTGGCTAATTTTTTTTGTATTTTTAGTGGAGACGGGGTTTCACCGTGGTCTCGATCTTCTGCCCTCGTGATCCGCCCGCCTCGGCCTCCCAAAGTGCTGGGATTACAAGCGAGAGCCACCGCGCCCGGCCAACACCATGCAATTCTTGAAGTGAGTGAAAGCATTCCTGCTCACACTGATACCCTCTCAAGTGAACTCAAAGTTAAGCCATCTCCAGCCAGACCAGATACCCTGGCCCATATCTCATTCATTAATATATGTTGAGAAGCATTTGTTTCTTGGAAACTACATGAAGTGAATAGGCTGTGGACTCCACTGGACCTAGTGGTCTATATTTAACCAATTCCCTTCACACATATGTATCAGATGCTCTCTTAGTTACGGAGCTGCAGTGGTGAATAAGAAAGCCACAGTCCTGTACTCCTAGGGTTTCAATTCTGAAGACGAAGACAGGCACAGAAATCCAACTGAGCAAAGTGAAGAGATTATTACAAAATGTGTTCACATGCAAAGTGAAGCAAGGGACTGAATATCCAACAAGGGTGTTGGGGCGAACATTAGATATAATCTTAATTCACATTATATAAGATTCATACATATAATTTTTATATATAGATATATTAATTTGGGCCGGGCGTGGTGGCTTATGCCTGTAATGCCAGCATTTTGGGAGGCCAAGGCGGATGGATCACTTGAGTCCAGGAGTTTGAGACCAGTCTGATCAACATGGCAAAACCCCATCTCTACTAAAAATAAAAAAGTTAGCCGGGTGTAGTGGTGTGCGCTTGTAGTCCCAGCTACTCAGGAGGCTGAGAAAGGAAAACTGCTTGAACCCAGGAGGCAGAGGTTTCCGTGAGCCAAGATTGTGGCACTGCACTCCAGCCTGGGTGACACAGCAAGACCCTGTCTCAAAAGAAAAAGAAAAAAAGAAATATTAATTTGGATTATACAGACTCTAACCACTTCTTTCAAGTGAGAATATTTAAGCTAAGACCTGAGAATAAAAAGAGTTAGCTTTTCATACAATACAGAAAGATTCGTCTTATAGGAAAAACCCCCAGTGTTCAAGGACCCTAATATATGAGCAAGATCTTGGCATGTAGAAGAAACCTGTGAATTGGATGAAATGAAAAACTGAAAAGTAGGAATCTGGATGAAGTACAGAAGGGAGAAAGAGTAATGTGAGACGTGGCTGAAAGAGAAGGATATGTGAAACAGTACAGGTCTTCATTAGTAATGATGAGGAACATAAATCTTAGTCCAAGTACACCAGAAAAGTGGGAGAGTTGGAAACTGAAAGACATGTTAAGAGATCACTTTGGTTTCTCTGTAGCTAACAGGGTGTCGGAGATAAGAATTAAAGTAAGTTGACTAAGGATGACCTAAGAAAATAAGCGTAGGTAAGAAAATATGTGGCTCTGGCTAGGCTGGGGACATTGGAAATCAAAATAGGTGGAGGAAATTACAGATGTATTTGGAACCAAAATATTCTTTAAATGAATGTTGAATTGGATATTGTCAGAATATTGAGGAAGGGCCAAAAATGACTTATAAGCATCTAGCATGGCTGGCAGTGCCACTTACTATCATGTGGGAAACCAGGACATGTTACCTCTGAATTATTCGAGTGCTATTGTCACGTAAATCATCAACTCCCAGAATAAAGGTCTGGACCAAACTCTAAGACTGGAAATTATGAGCTGTTTAGTAGTGTTTAGAGCTTAGAGAGAGTATGTGTGTGGAGAGAAAAGAAGAGCAATTAGGACAGAACCCTTAGAAACATCAACATTTAAAATTTGGGAAGAGAAAGAGAAACAAATAAATTGTGGGAAAATGAAGCTCAGGGTAGTTGCAAGGGAATGCTAAAAATGAACTATGGCATTTGAGGAGGAAAACGTGGAAACTGAAAGCAAGAGAGTACGGATGGATCGTGAGGGAGCAGCAGCATCTGTGTCCTAAGGAGAGTCTCAGTGAAAATGAAGGGTTGTAGGAATGAGGACATCTGGGCCAACGAGCTGGCAAGGAGTGATGTCCAGGAGGCAGAATATTTGCATCTAGATCCTGGTGGTACATACCCTTATAGAAAATGTTTCAGATTTGATGACAATAAAGTGGAGGAAAGAAAAAAAGTAATGGAAATAAAGATGTCAAAAAACGGGGAACCGAGGTTTGTACTGGTCCTTTCACGTGAAAGCTGAGCCACTAAAATGATGGCTGAACTTGCCTGAAGATGATATTGAGCAAAAGATCTAAAGCCTTAAATAAATGGCAAGAGGCCAGGTGCAGTGGATCATGCCTGTAATCCCAGCACTTTGGGGGGCTGAGGCAGGCATATCACCTGAGGTCAGGAGTTCGAGACCAGCCTGGCCAACATGGCGAAACCCCGTCTCTACCAAAAATACAAAAATTAGCTGGGTGTGGTGGTATGCACCTGTAATCCCAGTTACTCAGGAACCTGAGGCAGGAGAATCACTTGAAACCGGGAGGAGGAGTTTGCAGTGAGCCGAGATCACACCATTACACTCCAGCATGGGTGACAGAGCAAGACTCCATCTCAAAAAAAAAAAAAATAAGACCAGAGTGCCCAGGAGGGAGGTCTGTTGATGATGGTAATACCAAAGGGGCATGGCTGATATTTCCAAGGGGTTTGAGTTTCAAAGGAACAGTCTAATTTGCAAGGAGCGGAGAAATTAACAGTCTAGAAGTTGTAACGGGAACCAAGAACAACCACCTCGGCTTCCAGCCATAGGTATGTGGAGGGTGAGAAAAAGACCTGTCTCAATTTATGAAAGCTAGAGGAAAAACTGCACTTTAGTATCAACCAACTTTTGTTTTAAGATAATTACAAACCAATATGGAACTTAGCAAGAGTCAATTTTGACAGTTTCCTGCAGCTTAGTAAATTCTGCACAAAATTAAGATTTAACACAAAAGTAGAGAAAAATTTTAATGGCATAGCACATTTCTTCACAATTCCTTAAACCAAATAATTCCCTGTTCTTCTAACTCTCACCTTACACTATCAACTAGGCTTCTTATTCAATGAAAGGTTTAAGTCTACTAAGACACACACACACACACACACACACGTCTTATCCAGCTGCAGATCTCATTTTTGAAGGTACATTGAAAGTACATAGATCATTCTATAATCATCAACTATGAAGATTGTGAGCAACTGGAACAAGTATTCTTGGAAAAGAAGTTTCCTGTGTATAAGAAAAAAAAGAGTCCAACTCTGGGAACTGACTTGGCTGAGTCATCATTATATGCCACTGGCAAGAAATCAAGAAGTAACTCAGGACTGATAAACTTTGTTAAAGGAAATGGAAACAGCCTATCTGTGAGGCTTAATTCTTGATAATCTGGCCAAGATATAGCATCTGGATAAGAGTTCACTGACTCAACTAAATTTTGTGAAGGTGAAGTACTTGTTAAAATGAAAGATCTATTTAGAGAGAAATAAGTAGACATAATGTCTGCACTATGGATAGGTGTATACCTGTTTTTTGCAAAAACAGTTTGTATCTTTGAAATGCTGGTTTGCCCTGGACAGAGCTAACTTAAATAGAGACCAGGCGCGGTGGTTCATGCCTGTAATCCCAGCACTTTGGGAGGCCGAGGAGGGTGGATCATGAGGTCAGGAGATCGAGACCATCCTGGCTAACACGGTGAAACCCCATCTGTAGTAAAAATGCAAAAAATTAGCCGGGCATGGTGGCGGGCACCTGTAGTCCCACCTACTCTGGAGGCTGAGGCAGGAGAATGGTGTGAACCCGGGAGGCGGAGCTTGCAGTGAGCCGAGATCGCGCCACTGCACTCCAGCTGGGTGACAGAGCGAAACTCCGTCCCCAAAATATATATATATAGTTTTTTTATATATATATGTATATATACCCAAAGGATTATAAGTCATGCTGCTATAAAGACACATGCACACGTATGTTTATTGTGGCACTATTCACAATAGCAAAGACTTGGAACCAACCCAAACGTCCAACGATGATAGACTGGATTAAGAAAATGTGGCTGGATACATATGTAACAAACCTGCACATTGTGCATATGTACCCTAAAACCTAAAGTATAATAAAAAAAAGAAAAAAAAAAAGAAAATGTGGCACATATACACCATGGAATACTATGCAGCCATAAAAAAGGATGAGTTCATGTCCTTTGTAGACACATGGATGAAGCTGGAAACCATAATTCTCAGCAAACTATCACAAGGACAAAAAAAAAAAAAAACGCTGCATGTTCTCACTCATAGGTGTGAATTGAACAATGAGAACACATGGACCCAGGAAGGGGAACATCACACTCCGGGGCCTGTCATGGGGTGGGGTGAGGGGGAGGGACAGCATTTGGAGATATACCTAATGTAAATGATGAGTTACTGGGTGCAGCACACCAACATGGCACATGTATACATATGTAACAAACCTGCACGTTGTGCACATGTGTCCTAGAACTTAAAGTATATATATATATAAAGAGAAAACCATTAAAGAAAGGCTATAATACACAGGAACACACAGACATACATACACCTGTGTGTCTATATCTTCAGTTATCACACTTTTTCTATACAGACTCCACACAAGACAAACATGTTACATTTTATGAGAAACTATAAGTGGAAAGAGGAGAATTTGTGAAATCAATATAGAATGTTCCTTGTTTAGCATAATTCTAACTGTTTCTCATTAGAGGTCTGAGTATCAATCTGTATTATATGTGGCCATGCTGGCATTTGGGAAATTCCACAAGAAACTTTTTAAATATGAATTTGGAAAAGGGAAAAGGATTTTTAAAGTGTCTTTTTTTGTTCTGCATTCTATGTGGAACATCTATTTTGTGCTAACTGCTCGTGTTAGCTTGTGATTGCCTGTGACTATGTGGAAGATATACTTTACGTGACTATGTGAGCAATAGTCTTAAAGTTAAGAAATCTAAAATTTGGTTGGTTTAGTTGCTAATTAGGTAAATTACCTTGTAATGGTTACTTAACCTCTCAAAGATTAATTATCTTCAGTGGTACATTGAAGGTTCCATTCATATTGATTTTAGTAGACTTATCCTACTAAAAAGTAAATTTAACAGAAATTATTCTAGACCTCATTATTTCAGGAGACCCCACCCCAGCTTTTATTCCTAACTTCAAGAAATGCAGAGAAATTTAAAAATTCGATGTTCTCCCAATTCAACAGAATATAACTGAACTAAATCGATTTATGTATAATTCATTATTTCAACCTTTAACGCTATATCCGAGCGGTTTGTTTTCACCATAAAGTTATAGCTGTTTAGGCCAATAATTAAAGAGGACCTTGATAGAGAATGACAAGAGAGGATGATCACCCTATTGTCTATCTTCCAGCTGTTTTCAATGCCCTGAAGTTTTATTCACACCCAAATATTAGAATCTTATCTGAGAGAGCGTACTCAAATGATGAATCATGCTAATTTCTCAAGAAAAGTGTTACAGAATAATAAATGCCTTTCTGGTCAAAGCACTGATGCTCTGGAAATAATCTTTATCCAAATGAGGTACAGGAATTGTTAGGACTATTAAAAGTTTGTATATGATATCTGCCAGGTTCGACTGAGCTTCACTTAAAATCTACCATATTAGGGCCAAGTGTAATGACTCAAATTAGTGAACTTAAAAATTGTTTTAAAATGTTTCCTGGAGACATTTCAAATATTGCTCTCTGATTTATCACTGTTACTTTTGCTGAATTCAATTTGATGCCAAGATTTATTCAGATTAATCAAATGCCATAAACTCTGATACCTAATGTTCCTTAACACCTTAAGAACTTTTAAACAGATCAAATGTTGAAGATACGCTTTTAGTGAAACTGTACCTAAGCACATGAATTCTATTGAATATAGCTTTTTAGAAGACTAACAAAGAAAGAAGACTTAGGAAATTCGGAAACATTTTTTAAACCTTCTAGAGGGAATTAAACTACTGAAAAATAATTTCAATTGGTGAATCTAATGGCATTAATCAGAAGATAAGAAAAAAGTAACCATAAAACTTTATGGGGGTAATATTTGCTATGAGGATCAGGAAAAACAACTAATGGATATTAGGCTTAATATCTGGGTGATGAAATAAACTGTACAACCAATCCCATGGCATAAGCTTACCTCTGTAACAAACCTACACTTGTACCCCTGAACTTAAAAGTTAAAATTTAAATAAATAACGTTGTGCTATTAATTTCAACCAGAGCCTTTCCAAGGTGCAGGGAACTTTTGAGAATTTTATTTCTTGCAAAAGGAAACTTGATTCCTTGCTTAGGGCCTTCCTAGGAAAACCTCTATTCTTTGGAGAAGCATCATACTCCTACAA
Organism: Symphalangus syndactylus; assembly: GCF_028878055.3. Lineage (NCBI taxonomy): Eukaryota > Metazoa > Chordata > Mammalia > Primates > Hylobatidae > Symphalangus > Symphalangus syndactylus. Next base: position 105,263,469 of record NC_072439.2, read on the forward strand.
GATTTAAGGACCATCATATTTGTCAGACTTTTTTTCTGTTTTACTGTGAGCAGTTTACAGAACATAAAGAAAAATCAAATCCGAAGGTGCACTACACGTGTTTTATCAAAAGGAACATTTTTGTGTACTTTTAAGAAAATACGACAAATTGAGTTTTCTGACCTATTACCAAGTTAGACATCTCGAGTGAATTGAATCTGTTGTAATCCGGTTTGGTTTTCATCCCATGGCTCCGGAAAACTGACATTTATCTCCAATTTTTCAACTCTGCTTCTTTCCAGTACCTCATCTATACGACTATTATAGTACTTTTCATCTGCTTTTACCACTACACTATGGCTGCATTACTTTTAACACAGTGTCCCACATGTTACCCATTTCTACCTTATATAAAGAGTAGAAATTGAATTGTACTTGAGTATGCAGTTGCCTCATATTCAGGTCTTCAACTGAAATAACTCCAGCTATCTCAAAACTTCAACCCTCTCTGGAAGTATTGGACCAAATTATCCCAGATTATAGCACTCTCAGGCTAAAATTACTAATGCTTCTATAGTTTCAGAGACTGTATCAGGTTATTCAACACAACATTCCATGCACCATTCCAGCCTCATATAATCAGAGGACACTTAGACGACTTTAATAGCCTTCAAAAGACACCCTCCTCTTTTACTTATATATATATTTATTTATCTATTTATTTAATGGAGACAGGGTCTTACTCTGTCACCCAGACTGGAGCGCAGTGGCATAATCACGGTCCACCGCAGCCTGCACCTGCCGGGCTCCGATCCTTCCACCGCAGCCTCCTGAGTGGCTGGGACCACAGGCGCCGCCACCACGTCTGCCTGGTTTTTGTATTTTTGTGGAGATGGGGTTTCACATGTTGCCCAGGTTGATCTGAGACTCCTGGGCTCAAGAGATCCACCTGCCCCGGCCTCCCAAAGTGCTGGGATTACATGAACGAGCCATTGTGCCCAGCCGGTCCCGCCCGGTTTTTAACCTTCGTACTGTTTATATAATCATCCTTCACAAAATAGAACACTTCATTACTCGTTGGTTCTCATTATTCTAATATGAAGAACTATATTAAGAAAATAAATTCCTGGCCAGGCGCGGTGGCTCACACTTGTAATCCCAGCACTTTGGGAGGCCGAGGCGGGCGGATCACAAGGTCAGGAGATCGAGACCACGGTGAAACCCCGTCTCTACTAAAAATACAGAAAATTAGCCGGCGTGGTGGCGGCGCCTGTAGTCCCAGCTACTCGGGAGGCTGAGGCAGGAGAATGGCGGGAACCCGGGAGGCAGAGCATGCAGTGAGCCGAGATCGCGCCACTGCACTCCAGCCTGGGCGACAGAGCCAGACTCCAGCTCAGACAAAAAAATAAATCAATAAATTTCCAATATTTCCTAGCATATCCAATTTAATTCTATACATCACATAAAAATAAAAGCCGTCTTACTGTGCTAGTTTCTTACTGCTGTTACAGTAAATTAACATAAACTCAGAGGCTTAAAACAACACATTTTTTTTCTTTATACTTCTGGGGGTCAGAAGTCCAAAATGGGTCTTAGTGTGCTAAAATCAAGGTATCATCAAGTGTATATTTTGTCTAGAGATTCCAGGAGAGAATTCACCAGGTTTGAGGGGTCACATGTATCCCTGAGCTCTTGGCCTCTGCACATCTTGGACACAGCACATCACTTCAGCCTCGGCTCCAGTTTCCCCAAGCTCTTCTGCTCACTCTGGTCTCTCCGCCTTCCTGTCTGAAGGTTCTTTGTGACTACAGTGGGCCCACCTAGATAATTCAGGATAATCGCTCCAGTTTAAGGTGAGGTGATTAGCAATCTTAATTCCACCTCTAACCATAATGCTTCCATGCTGCCTAACAACACATTCAAAAGGTCATCCTGCTAAGGGTCATTATTCTACCTACACACTAAGTGACTGAGAAAAAGTAAAGTTATCTATCATGCCTTACCTATGGCGAGGAAATAATAACTTATAATGATTTATCTATGAAAACCTGTTTTTAAAAGCTTTGGTCCTAGTCTATTGATTAAAGTTTTGGTATATTCCAGATAAATTTCATGTCCTTGATGCTAACACATTGTGCACAGTAGATGGCCTTTTTAAAATAGTACTGCATAAAGGAATATTTAAGGTTGTCTGGACAATAGAAAAGGAACTTTAGTTGCTATGCCACAAAAGGCCGGATTTCTGCACATTACACCTCCTACCAGTGCACACATGTGCCAAACTCCTTCCTGAAAGCCTGGTTTATGTTTCCTATGTGCTTAGCAATAGTTTTACTCTCACGACTGTTTATATTAAGTCCTATTTTTTAAAGCATATCCTCATTTGTTTGTTTTCCTGAGCCTCTGAACTGGATTTCATCTGGTATGTATTGCACAGGTTTGCACACTTGATTGTACGCTACCTTAAAGCATCCTCTTGTGTTCTGGACACGGTTATTTTTCTCCATGGTAAGGTGATAAGTGACTTCTCTGAGGACTTGCCACCTTAGAATGCAGTGGTGACATCACCTGCTCAGGCTCTGTCTGCAATGTGGAATTTAGTATTTTCCAACTTCTGGTCTAACTTGAACTTCATAATTAAGCAGAGCCGCCTTTTGAGGGAACAGTAGGGTGTCTGCCCCTAAACGTCTGTGTAAATGCAGAGACACATTTGGGAACATAACTGACTTTTATGTACAGAAGCCAGATGCATTTCATGCCCATGCATGCTTAGGGAAGCAAGTTCATCTCATCTATCACAATAAGCATCTGTGCCACTGAATTCCACTGCAGGATACTTTTCACACTTAGACAACAAAACATTTAAGGAAATAAAAGCTCTTTCCAATAAAAATGTGCATCAAATACTGTGTGTATGTTTAAAAAAAAACCTTCCTCTATAAGATAAGGCCACAGGAACTACTAAAAAAGCATTCTTGAAATACATTTTCTGATAGGAATCTAGGCCCTTGCCTTATATAAGATTTAAGGAAAGTGATGTGTGTGTCTTTATACTTGAAAGGCTGTTTTCAACAGCAAAGGGTATGCTTTGAGGTATCAATATAGTTTTGAGAATGCAAAAGTTTAAAAGAAATGGAATGCATATTCTCCAGGTATGAACATGCAATTGTCATTATTTTCCTACCATCTACTAGATTAGAAACAGAAGAAAAATTATGGAAATGTCTGTTTTCCCTCAATAGGAGTACCTATTTATTAAAGTTAATTAATTACTATTCTTTAAACATTTTCAAAATAGACTCATAAGTGACAACTTTCAGAGAAAACAAGGGTTTTTGGATGTAAATATTTACTTATAACATGGATAAAATAATTTTGTTAAATATTAACTCCATATTCATAATGTTCTCTATTGTTTTTGCATTTTGTTTAACAATAGAGAATCTAAGACATTTAGTGTTCATGAGTTTCATACAGTTTCCTGTCAATGTACTTTGTCTTTTTTTTATTGGACTACTAATCATTTATTTATGATTTGTTGGAACTACTCATATTTTAAATATGTCAAGTGAATTGCAAGCACTTGTTGCTGATTTGATATTCGCTTTTTACACATATTCATTGTATCCTCTGAAAAAGAAAAGTTTTATATTTTAACAAATTCCAATCCATAATTTTTTTTTTAAATTTTCTGTTATTGGTTAGGGCTATGTTTGGATATTTAATTTTAACCGTAATGTTGCAAGTGATATTTGTCTATGGTATTTTTTCTTTATATTTTGAAAAAGTGTATTTGACATCCACTATGGAATTAATATTTATTAATGACATATTATACCTTTGTGCAACTATAAAATACTTATAGCCAATTATCTGAACACCATTTTATGAACTGTTTATCACTTATCCACTGATTTGAAACACTATCTTTATCATATATTGGATTTTAGGTTTATCGAGATTATGTAACATGAAATTATTTAATTATGAAATTATGTGAATTCAAGCATGACAGTCAGCTCTTCTTCCCCACCACTACCCTGTAAAAGGATGGATGGAATAATTGCTTCCCTATGGCTTAAGTGTATGAGAGGTATACAACATGGTCTTGATGAAGTGGGAACTACACAGAAACTGTTTTTGGTCCTGAAATGTACTCCAGCTTTACCAATTTGTTCTACACATATACCATTGAGGGTAGAAGCTGAATTTTGCTAATGATTATATTTACACTACTTAACATTGTGCCAGATACTGAGTAGATGCTTAGAAACATGTTTAATGACTTGTTTTATTGCTAGAGACCTAATTATCTGCTGTAGTGGTGCTATCTCATTCAGAATCATTTTGACCAGCCTTTCTCCATCATGAATAAAACACTTATTTACACACTTGTGTACATGCACATGTGCATAGAAACACACACACCCTTTGCAGAGACAAACTGCATCGAAAGCATGTACAAACATTATAGTATTTTTGTTGATTCTGACCTGATTCTGATTCTATTGTATACATTTTCATTCTGATCACAATAACAATAAAAATAGAAAACTATAAGTTGTGAAGCTGGAAGATGCAGAACATGAAAGATCGAATTACCAATTTTTTTTTCTATTTTCTTTAGTTGGCTGCTGATAAAATCAGAAAAGTAGTGGACACAAAAATGAAAGTATGCAATGTGTGTGCGTGTGTGTGTGTGTGTATCACATGCACTCGTTTCCATGATGTACATATGGAATTTCATAACCAGCCAAACTAAGCTTCATAAGTGAATGAGAAATAAAATCCTTTACAGACAAGCAGATGCTGACAGATTTAGTCACCATCAGACCTGCCTTCCAAGAGCTCCTAAAGGAAGCACTAAACATGGAAAGGAAAAACCAGTACCAGCCACTGCAAAAACACACCAAAATATATAAACCAATGAAACTAGGAAGAAACTGCTTCAACTAATGTGCAGAATAACCAGCTAACATCATGATGACAGGACCAAATTCACACATAACAATATTAACGGTAAATATAAATGAGCTAAATGCCCCAATTAAAAGACATACACTGGCAAATTGGATAAAGAGTCAATACCCACAGGTGTGCTGTATTCAGGAGACACATCTCACTTGCAAGGACACACATAGGCTCAAAATAAAGGGATGGAGGAATATTTACCAAGCAAATGGAAAGAAAGAAAAAAAAGCAGGAGTTGCAATCCTAGTCCCTAATAAAACAGACTTTAAACCAACAAGGATAAAAAAGGACAAAGAAGGGCATTACATAGTAGTAAAGGGATCAATGCAACAAGAAGAGCTGAGTATCCTAAATATATATATATGCCAAATACAGGAGCACCAGGATTCATAAAACGAGTTCCTAGAGACCTACAAGGAGACTTAGACTCCCACACAATAATAGTGGGAAACTTTAACAACCCACTATCAATATTAGACAGATCAACAAGAAAGGAAATTAACAAGGATATTCAGACTTGAACTCAGCTCTGGTCCAAGTGGACCTAATAGATACCTACAGAACCCTCCACCCCAAATCAACAGAATATACATTCTTCTCAGCACCACATAGCACTTATTCTGAAATCAACCACATAATTGGAAGTAAAACACTCCTCAGCAAATGCAAAAGAATGAAAATCATAACAAACAATCTCTCACACCACAGTGTAATCAAATTAGAACTCAGAATTAAGAAGCTCACTCAAAACTGCACAACTACATGGAAACTGAACAACCTGCTTATGAATGACTACTGGGTAAATAGCAAAATTAAGGCAGAAATAAATAAGTTCTTTGAAACCAATGAGAACAAAGACACAACATATCAGAATTTCTGGGATACAGTTAAAACAGTGTTTAGAGGGAAATTTACAGCATTAAATGTCCACATTAGAAAGTGGGAAAGATCTAAAATAGACACCCTAACATCACAATCAAAAGAAGCAATGGAAAACACATTAAAAACCTAGTATAAAACAAGAAATAACTAAGATCACAGCAGAACCGAATGGGAGAGAAACACAAAAAAACCTTCAAAAAAAAATCAATGAATCTAGGAGTGGGTTTTTTGAAAAGATTAACAAAATAGATAGACCGGTAGCCAGACTAACAAGGAAGAAAAGAGAGAAAGATCAAATAGACACATTAAAAAACGATAAAGGGTATATCACCACTGATCCCACAGAAATACAAACTATTATTAGAGAATACTGTAAACACCTCTACACAAATAAACTAGAAAATCTAGAAGAAATGGATAAAGTCCTGGACACATACACCCTCCCAAGACTAAAGCAGGAAGAAGTCAAATCCCTGAATAGACCAATAACAAGTTCTGAAATTGACTCAGTAATTACTAGCCTACCAACCAAAAAAAGCCCAGGACCAGATGTCTTCACAGCCGAGTTCTACCAGAGGTACAAAGAGGAGCTGGTACCATTCCTTCTGAAACTATTCTGAACAATAGAAAAAGAAAGACTCCTCCCTAAATCATTTTATGAGGCCAGCATCACTCTGATTCCAAAACCTGGCAGAGACCCAATAGAAAAAGAAAATTTCAGGCCAATATCACTGATGAACATCGATGCGAAAATCCTGAATAAAATACCGGCAAGAGAATCCAGCAGCACATCAAAAACTTATCCACCACGATCAAGTTGGCTTCATGCCTGGCATGCAAGGCTGGTTCAACATATGCAAATCAATAAACATAATCCATCACATAAACAGAACCAATGACAAAAACCACATGATTATCTCAATAGATGCAGAAAAGGCCTTCAATAAAATTCAACACCCCTCATACTAAAAACTCTCAATAAACTAGGTATTGATGGAACATATCTCACAAAAATAAGAGCTATTTATGACAAATGCATAGCTAATATCATGCTAAATGGCCAAAAGCTGGAAGCATTACCTTTGAAAACTGGCCCAAGAGTAGGATGCCCTCTCTCCCCACTCTTATCAACATAGTATTGGAAGTTCTGGCCAGGGCAATCGAGTAAGAGAAAGAAATAAAAGCATGCAAATAGGAAGAGAGGAAATCAAATTGTCTCTGTCTGCAGATGACATGATTGTATATTTACAAAACGCCACCACCTCAGCCCAAAAATTCCTTAACCTGATAAGCAACTTTGGCAAAGTCTCAGGATATAAAATTCATGTGCAAAAATCACAATCATTCTTATATACCAATAACAGACAAGCAGAGAGCCAAATCATTAGTAAACTCCCATTCACAATTGCTAAAAAGAAAACAAAATACCTAGGAATACAACCTACAAGGGATGTGAAGGACCTCTTCAAAGAAAACTACAAACCAGAGCTCAAGGAAATGACAGGACACAAACATATAGAGAAACACTCCATCCTTATGGATAGGAAGACTCAATATCATGAAAATGGCCATATTGCCCAAAGTAATTTATAGATTCAATGCTATTCCCATCAAGCTACCATTGACTTTCTTCACAGAACTAGAAAAAAACTATGTTAAATTTCATATGGAAGCAAAAAAGAGCCTGTGGAGCCAAGGCTAACCTAAGCAAAAAGAACAAAGCTGGAGGCATGACGCTGCCTGACTTCAAACTATATTACAAAGCTAAAGTAACCAAAACAGCATGGTGCTAATACCAAAACAGATATATAGACCAATGAAACAGAATAGAGGCCTCAGAAATAACACCACACATCTACAACAATCTGATCTTCAACAAACCTGACAAAAGCAAGCAATGGGGAAAGGATTCCCTATGTAATAAATGGCGCTGGGAAAACTGGGTAGCCATATGCAGAAAAGAGAAACTAGACCCCTTCATTATACCTTATAAAAGAATTAACTCAAGGTGGATTAAAAACATAAATGTAAAACCTAAAACTATAAAAACCCTAGAAGAAAACCTAGGCAATATGATTCAGGACATAGGTGTGGGCAAAGACTTCATGACTAAATCACCAACAGCACTTGAAACAACAGCCAAAATTGACAGATGGAATCTAATCAAACTAAAGAGCTTCTGCTCAGTAAAATAAACTATCACAAGAGTGAACAGGCAACCTACAAAATATGAGAAAATTTTTGCAATCTATCCATCTGACAAAGGTCTAATATCCAGAATCTAGAAGGAACTTAAACAAATTTACAAGAAAAAAAAAACAAACAACCCCATCAAAAAGTGGGCAAAGGATATGAACAGACACTCCTCAAAAGAAGATATGTATGTGGCCAATAAACATATGAAAAAAGCTCATTATCACTGTTCATTAGAGAAATGCAAATCAAAACCACAATGACATACCATCTCACACCAGTTAGAATGGTGATCATTAAAAATTCTGGAAAGAGATGCTGGAGAAGATGCAGAGAAATAGGAACACTTTTACACTGTTGGTGGGCTTGTAAAATAGTTCAACCATTGTGGAATACAATGTGGTGATTCCTCAAGGATATAAAACCAGAAATACCATTTGACCCAGCAATCCCATTACTGGGTATATACCAAAGGATTATACATCATTCTACTCTAAAGACACATGTACATATATGTTTATCATGGGACTATTTACAATAGCAAAGACTTGGAACCAACATAATGCCCATCAATGATAGACTGGATGAAGAAAATGTGGCACATATTCACCATGGAATACTACACAGCCATAAAAAAGGATGAGTTCACGTCCTTTGCGGGGATATGGATGAAGCTGGAAACCATCATCCTCAGCAAACTAACACAGGAACAGAAAACCAAACACTGCATGTTCTCACTCATAAGTGGGTGCTGAACAATGAGAACATGTTGACACAGGGAGAGGAACATCACACACTGGGGTCTGTAGGTGGGTGTGGGGAAAGGGGAGGGAGAGCATTAGGACAAATAGCTAATGCATGTGGAGCTTAAAACCTAGATGACGGGTTGATGGGTGCAGCAAATTACCATGGCACAAGTATACCTATGTAACAAACCTGCATGTTCAGCACATGTATCCCAGAACTTAAAGTAAAATTTTAAAAAATGAAAGTATGCAATATGTGTATGTGTGTGTATACATACATATAAAACAAGCACTCATTTTCATTATGTACATATATGCACATTATGAGTGTGAATATATGTTAAATAATATCCTATCAGTTTTGTATTTGTAACACATATATGTACATGCATATACAACAAATAGAGGTGTTTTGCATAATAATTTCATTTATATTCATTTCATCAGCTAAGAACTAAAAAGAATTTAAATCAAAATCAATTATTCATTTACAGGTGTTTTTAACCATCATCTCCCCCTTTATCTTCACTTTTATGCCTCCTTGTATTGCCATTTTGTGACTTTTTTGCCATAAATTATACATATTTGGAACAGTCACTTTAAGAAATTCAATCTTTGGATAAGATCTCTAAGATTGATTTAGTATGAATACGTGTGTGGGCACACACTTGACAAAGAAAGGTCAGTTATAAATATATGTGTACACTTATCAAAATAATTCACATAAAATCTCTGAATAAAATTATCTGTATGCTTTTTCTGTCAATAAAAGCAATATAGTATAATTCTTGGTAGTAAACCTGTTTGTTTTCATTCTGTTGCCTACCATGTGAGCTGCCATGTTGGTATAAAACATCGATCATTTGATATTTTACTACAGCAAATAATAGTGATCCCCACGAAATAATAAATAAATCAGTGAGTTTCACGGAAATAAGTTTTTGGATGGATCAGATAATTTGAAGTTGTTAGTTTATTCTCCAGCAAGGTGAAAGAAAAAAGCTGTTAGTTTGTTCTCTATCAGGTGATCGAAGATGAAAACTAAAGTTCTCAAGGCCAGTGCATAATAACGGTGCCGTATTCTGTGCATCAATCACCATTACCAAATACCTATATTGCCAAATATTTCATGTACCGCTTTAGTGGTGATTAATCAATGTGCCATGGCACTGAAACTGAAACGAGACTTTGTAGTACAAGTGATATTCAAAGGGTTTTGAAAATTTATCAGCTCTATAGATATAGATGAAAATTTATCATCATCTATCTAGAAATCCTGTTTTTATAAATGTTACCTAGCCAAATATTGGTTTTATTTACTTAATATTTAGAAAACATGAGTTTAGTAAAAATTGTTCAGATTTTCTTAATGTAGTGTGTGAAATTACTATGTAATTATACAAGAAATATGCTACACAGCTGAATACACAAATAGGTCAGCAGAGGGAGCAAAAGGTGCCTTTCCACTATAATCCACAGCAACATCACCCGCTCTTCTCTCTACATCATCGATGTATGTTATCTAAAGTCCTGTGCAAATGCCACCTCAACACGAGTCCTCTAGCCTTGCCTTCTTATCAGAAGCAGCTCGAAAGCCCCGATAATTCTAGAACCACTGAAAAATACACACTTGTTGCAAGGATTGAAAAGCCTCATATTGCAAATTCAGAATTCACAGTACTGAAAAAATTCATAATTTTTTTAAAGCTACAATACTGTGAACTATACAAAATGAATTATGTTGGGATCCGATGACTCTCTTCATTCCAGCCTATCTTATATTTTCTCATTCATTTCTCCACATAGTCACAACAACAGACTCACTATTACATTTCATTAATGGCTATTTTATAATAAATGATCTCAATAGCATTTCTGAAACCTCTGCTGTTCTGGTTTTACAGAACTCTTGAATTTTTGAATGAGTTAGTTTTTGATTGAAAAAGACCTGACTCTTATGCTTAGAAAAGCCATCATTTCTTTCTGTAAGCTTTCCGTCTTCTATAAGCTTTACATGTTCCATAAGCAAACATTCGCTGGTTTTGTGATCAAACTAGAGAGGCAAATTCAGTTAATAATAACAACGTCATTTATCATCCTCAAATCTAGTGTTATGGATAATACGATCTCCACAAGGAGACGGTTGCACGAGCGACAAGAGAAAGACAATCAACAGTCTTTTACTCATACCAAGATATGTCCACACACACTTGTTTCAACAGTCAAAGTAACGCCATATGTCCCCAGTGATGTGGGTGGGCAAAAGGAACAGTTGGCCTGCTAATGAGGGCCATATGTACACGCAGCCTATCGTACCATCCTTCTTACTTATGGTTGCTGAAAACTCAGTGGAAGAGCTTGCTCTGAGGAATGGCATGGCTGGAGGAGGAGAGGCTTCCTTAAGAGCAGGAAAGGACCATTTGTTGTACAACTACTGTATCTCTGAAACTGGGAGCTAAAGATACGCATGTACGTTACTCATTCTTATTAAGAGTTACTTACGCATCCGTAGAGTTCTTTACTCCAGTTTCACCTTCTTTCACTAAATTCTTTTGCATTTATGTGCAAAGGGATTTTGGGCCCTTTTCAAAAATTACTTTTCCTAATCAATCTTGTTAATTTGATGTTCATTTACATCGGCTTCTCTTTATTTTTAGCTTGATTTCCAGAAAAATTATACTTTCTTTGACATTGTTAAATGTTACAATATTAAAAGAAATGAAAAAGACTTAAAAACTTAGAATATTTGAATGAGGGTTTCTGGAAGGCAGAGAGAACAATAAGGCAAAAGTACTTACTGCACTACTGTTCCAAAGTAAAAGAAAAACAAAGATTTTAAAAATGATTATAGCAGCTTTGTATCTCAACCAGGGTTTCCTTTGAAATTTCTACAACTGCAAACACTATTCAGCAATTTGCACTGATTATAAAAATTTATTGTTTTAAGGTCAATTGTGATACTATGATCAGATAATATAATTTACTTTACTCTTAATGGCTTCATTTTGACAACGGAGGGAGCTTTCAGGAAGGACAACGCTTCCTGCACAACAACCAGTAAAGCAGGTCACATCCATTTTCAATATAATTTTAAGAAAAATGAAGGACAAACTACTTGTGAGGCAGCAAGAATTCATTTGCATTAAATTAATTTGAACAGGGCATTTCAAGTTCTCTCTGGCAACAATGGAATAAAGGGGAAAATGAATCTATCTTATGCAATGATCCTCTTCTAGGTTACAGAAAGATTTGAAAGGCTGACATGACCATTGCTAAATTTCTTCTAGAAGTCTATGATTAGTGTCATAGATATAACTCATGAGATAAAATATTCACAAAGAATGTCTGTGAACTGCATCAATTGTGATGGAACTACTGTCTAACATCCCTTTGAAAAGTTATATTCTGCAAAGGTTAAAAAAACACCAACCTTTCGATGCTTTCTTATATGGATGAGCTTTTGTCAACAAGAACTAAGCTTCACAATTAAGCACTATGGAAGATAATGTTCTAGGTTAATTTAAACCTAACTAATCCAGGACTTGGCCTTGATAAATAATGGGTTTAATTAATATTTTTGACCCTAGCAGTGCAAATACTTTTACTTATATTTTACTAAAGCTAGTTTTGACAAATCTAAGGGTATTTAATTTATCAGTATCTGTTGTCAGATGAAAACTTCCCCATCAATACCTTCTAATGGTTCAAAAATAAACTGTTACCCCCACAGATACATTGTTTTTCCATGCGTAAGCAAGTACATTAATTTCAGGGTCTCAAGGCATAAAAGTGATATTACCACTTGTGATAGGCTGCATAATAGTCCCAAAAGATGTTCTTCACCTAATCTCCCGGCCCTGGGAATGTGCTGCCTTACACAGCCAAAGGACTTGTAGATACGATTCATTTAAGGATCTGGAGACAAGGTGATTATCCCAGATCATCCACGTGAGTCCAAAGTAATCACAGGAGTCCTTAGATGAAGTGGAGAGAAGGACTCAAAGTTAAAGGAGGAGACAGCGCGGAGACAGAAACAGAAATAAAAGCAACGCACCTTGAAAATGGAGGAATGGGGAAAAGACAATGAAGACAGGTGCCACCAGAAGCAGAAAATGCAAGAGAATGGATTCTCCCCTCAGCACCTCGAGAAGGAACCCACACTGCAGACACATTGACTTAGCCTAATTAAAGTGATTTTGGACTTCTGACCTTTGAAACTGCAAGACAATAAATATGTGTTAAGTTATGTAAATGTGTCGTAATTTGTTATAGCAGCAGTAATACAACTAATACACCACTACAATAAGCAAAGGAAATAAAGTGCAATAGTGACAAACTTAAGGGTTTCCAGGAAAGAGAAACGAAGTGGTAAACTCAATCACAGGATTATATTAGTAACTGTAGTATATGTTACTTGCTTACCCTTTCAATCACATTATTGCTGTAATTATCATTATCATCCAATCAATATGATTACACCAGTATGTATAACTTAGACATGAAAATTTTTTTCTATTTCACTCTTCCCATAATTCCATGCAGCTACCCCTAAGCAACTATGTATCTGATGAAGCTAATATTTTCAGGGAAAATCTTCCATGTTAAGCAGAAAATTTACATCTAAAATTAAATTCTTTTAAGCCAGTCTGGGGACAATACCTAGAAAATTCAAACATTACTTCTCAAGAATACCACTAGCAGTGAGTTTGTGACGCTATCTTCCACCAACTGAATCAAAATTAATTTTAAATATTTTCAAAGCAATATTTTTAAAAATCGTGTACACATTTTTTCCTCTTGGTAAAAATAAACCACTTCTCAACCATCCATTATATTTATGTTAGTTACATGAAGTCCATACATGAATTATCATACCACAAATAGAAAACTATTTAAATAGAAAAATCTCACTTGGTGCTGACAGAATGACAGCATAAAACTGTTAAGCATGAGGAGAAAGTTGTTTGCAGTGTAAATATTTCCCTTTTCCTATCAAAGTGTGTCCTGTGATCTAGCGCTCTTCTCTCCACATGCTTAAGTACAGCAAAAGTTATAAAAACACTCATTCTAGTTTTCTATACTTTAATGGTTGTAGAACATCAGAAGAGAATTGGGAGATGGGAATGTTTTGTGCTTGACATTGCATTTGAGGGGAAAATAAAAACTTGGACATAATATGTGGGATGTCTTCACAGTAATACATGGGAGGGCAAGCAAAAAATGCTATCAAATTTCTACCATGCGCTGAGCCCCTTATATAAACAAATATCCAGCCTTTCTAATGTACTAACAACCACTCTTCATAGCAGGTATTCTATTCCCAGCTTGTAGGTAAGAAACAAAGCTTCAGAAAGGGATCTTCACCAATGTCACACAGTCAATAAAAGGCAGAACTAGGGCAAATATCAATAATAAAAATAGCAATCTAATCCTAATTGGACCTGGCACTGTTCTAAGAAGAAAATCATTAACAAAGGATTTTGAGTTACCACACTCTTAGTCTCCCCGTTTTACAAAAGAAGCAACTGGGGTAAAGTGAAGCTATGCCGTTTCTTTTCAAGCTCATATACCTAACAAGATACCACTTTAATCATGGGTCTCTGATAGATCGTGTACCTCATTTCTAGCGTTTGCTGAGATTTTTCTTATTAACCCTAAGCAAGTATTTGATCCCTGGTAAGTATGCTGTAATTTTTTCACCGCTCATTCTTATCACGGTTCTTCAAGAAAAGTACAGTTCAACACATTTGTCCTATTTGGTTACAAATTTTGAAATTCAAAATATGTATCACACTAAGCTGTTAGCTCCATTTGGAATTTTAAAAAACTAAATTTTTCACTCAGTTAAAAAAAATTGCATTGTTTACTCCCATATCTACAATATAGCTTATAAGTGTATATTTGTATTGAAAACATAATTTTCTACAACTTTTATAATATTTAAATACTATTTAAGGTTTTAATAATATTTAAATATTTAAATAATACATTTAAAAACATAGTTCAACAAGTCCGAATAATCCATCACTTACTTATGACAGAATATTTGTTCAGTATCTTCTGTTTGTTCACTCTTGTGTAATATATCCTATTTTAAGAATCAAAAACTTCTCTTAATGTCAACACTACAGCCTCTTCACAATTCCTACTTATTCCTAATTACCCTTCAGGAGCAAATAAAATGAATTTATCCCAAATTTCTTTGCTTTGAAACAACTTCAGTGAAAATGGTGGTTGTCAACCATATCTACCATTCATATATCCCATTGTTTTCTGCATTAAATTTCATCTAATACTCCTTATGCCATCAGTGTCACTACAAAGGGGGACAGGGGATGAATCTCATCATGAACAAAGGTATATACACTAGATCTTAGGATGTTCAATCATTTCCTTACTCTATTATGTCCCATCTGAACTACTCATATTAAAATGAGCAACTATATGAACATGGTACTTTTAAGAAAGGATGTTCAAAAATTAATTCATATCTTGTACAAATTGGTATCCAAGAAATCATGACCTAATAGGCATCACATATGTGAATGAAAAAATTCACTTTCAGCAATGAATGTTGATGACACTCCTTTAGCAAGAGTTGTACCGAGCTACCCACAACTCCTCAGCACTCACTATTCTCATACATGCGGTCGGACAATGTCCAAGGGTGCAGTGATTCTGTCCAGAGGCTTTTCTGGGCCGTTAGAGCTGTCTCAGCCTGTGTACAGGGTTATACAGACACTCTAGGGCATTCATGACTCTGATCACTGGAGCAGCCCTGTACTAACTGCAAATTTATGGAGGAAACTTTCAAGTCCTCTTGCCCCCCAGTTGGGGTAACTCTGTTACCTATTTCATGTGGTCTCAGTTCTCCAACAAAAATGATCTCGGCCTGCTCATCTTACTTCCATTTCACTACATGGCATAACTAGAAGTTGACTAGGTATTCTGCTTTAATGTATATGCAAAGCCCTCTTGTTCAGGAATGTTTGTAGAATAATATTTCTAAATTAGGAATACAATTGGTCTTGTTCTTTCCTGAGGGATAAAATGTCATCTCTCTTCTTCTCTCCCTCTCTCCTTTCTTCCTAACTCAGCTAACCCTCTATCTGAAAGAATTACAAAGGAAGAAATCTAGGGCATTGTTTAGCATTCTCAGGAGGATTGGAAATGTTGGAATGACAGCGAGTATCACACATACACTGCTTGAAGTATTTTGTAGGATCCAAGGGAAGAGAAAATTTTGACATTCCAGAAAATTTAAGTCATCCTTTTAATATCAGGACCAGAAAGAAACAGGTCACACGGGCAAGAGCCATAAAACTAATTATCTTGACTCTTTCCAGAATACCTGAGCTATAAATGTACAGGGAATCCTGTAATCAGATGCAAAGTTGTGTATAATATACTTAGTTCCCAAATGTAACTAGGAATTTTATGTATATAATGTGAAAAATCGTTCCAAAGTATTTGAGACTCCAAAAACTTTCCTAGCTAGCATTCAATATTCTTGCTTAACTTCTCCTTATACCCCTAACTGTATTGAGCATGCATAGACACACAAAAGCTAGGATCAACTATTACCGCTTAAGAAAGAAAAGGAGGAAAAAGGCTGTATTATAGGGATTTAGTTTTCTTCCTCAACTCTTGAAGAAGCCTATTTGTATCAGCCCGTGTCAGACAACAAAGTACTTATCAATAAAGTTTTATGAATGTGGTCACATATGAAATATAAGAGCATTCAGTTTCTACCTCTCCTTTTCTCATAAATCCTACATCAGATAGACATTAGCTATATCTGCCAATGTTTCCACGGAATCTTAAAGACTATTCACTGCAAAGCTGGCAGTGTAGCCTGAAAGCAAGTTATGTCTGCGTTGCAACTTCACACTAAGTGGTTTAAAAATACAACTAAATGTGGCCTGTCTTTATCTTGATTATAAGACATAAATTATCCCAAGAATATTCTTAGTAAAAATTGGGTCTCCCGGTCAAGCCACTTCTATTAAGAAGGACACAGGTCAGTTTTTAGGAGTTTAGGTGTTATTTGGAAGTTAGGAGCATCTAAATATGGAATATAACTCCATTAAATTATAGTATATTTTATATCAAAGAGAAACGACAAAAATAAGAAATGTTTTAAGTATTTTTTCGTATAGCGTGTTCATATATAATTACTTCAGTAGTCTCAATGTAGTCATGCAATTGTTTGGGTAAAGAACTAAACTTGAAGTTAAATAGCATAGGTCTGAATTCTTATGGTTTATAACATTCATATATTTTATATGTTCCAGAATAATATGTAATTTCTAAGTTTATAACATAATAATTACAGAAATCTAGGTAAAGTAATACTTCTGTGACACAGTCTCTTCATCTACAAAATGGAATATTGCTTTTCTCCTTAAATTTATATTAAAAATTGGAGAAGTAATATATGTGAAAGAACCTTACATTAAATATGCAAGTTTTATTTGTTGAATTCAAACAGTCATTAAAGAACAAAATAAAACATTACATTTGGATTAACAAAGTAGATACATATATCTCAATCTGAGAAACCTTTAAGCTCTCTTGACCATAAAATGACATTGGATCCTATAAGAGAGTTTGGTAAATATTTGAAAGATATTTCAATTTCACACCTAAATGTTGATTCTGACATTTATTTCCTAAACTTATCATTTGTATACTTACCTGCTATTAAATCCACAGGGGTCATGTCACTAACTGTATGCCCACCGATTTTATTGAGAGGTATTCAGCAAGGCCCACAAAGTAAGTATTGAATTTTTTTAAAAAACAGACCCAAAACACCTAAAAGCAAAACACTTAGTAAATTCTTATAATCATGAAGATCACAAATTAGTGCTATTAGTAAGAAAGAAACTTCTAAACCAAATAAAGTCCTAATACCTCCAACGAATTTTGTCTCTCTGATACACACACACACGATTAAAAAAAAAAATGAAGGAAATGTAAAAAAATAAATAAATGAAGGAAGTTCTGTGGGAAATGTCCATAATTTCATGCCCAGAATTTCCCTATCAATCTCTTTCCCCAAAGTTCTTCCGAGAAAATAAAGTTGCCTTTCTCTCAACGTTAACTCATCACTTTTCTCATAGCATTTTCAAAAGAAATATTTCCTGTCAGCCGGCCACTTAAACTTTGTGCTGTTAAAGAAATCCAAAAAGGTATCAATTTTGCAACAAAGGATAAAGAGGAGACGAAGTGAACCAACATGGCTTTTAAGCTAAATTGCCGTCACCTGTCACAGGTTGTCTAGCGAGCCTCAAGTTCCCTCTAATAAGCTTATGGAGGGTGCGGAGCAAAGGCACCTCAAGGTGCTCTGCGGGTTTTCCCCTGGTAAATTAGGCTGAAAGGAAAAGAGTCCCACCCCCCACCCCCAAACTTGGAGACCAGGGCTGCCCTGCCGAATGCTGTGCCCAGACCTCCTACTTCCACGCCCTTCCAGTCCTTTCCTCGGCTTGGAAAATTGGGCATGAGGCAAGCAAAAGGAAGGACAGAAGGCCAAAACGGGCATCCGGGAAGCCAAATTTCTGTCTCAAAAGCTCGTCTAGAAACGCGTACATAGCGCGTGCCTTGCGGACATCTCCTAAAACCCCGTTCACTGAAGCTAATTCCTCCCGAACGCCCCCACGCCGGCTGAGGATCGCAACCGCCCATCCGCCCCTCCAGCCTGTGCAGCCGCCCCCAAAACCTCCCGTGAATCGGGAAATGTCAAGGCAGCGGCGCTTGGGGAGCCGAGCAGCCTCGCCAGTTCCAAGTCTCTGGTTCGAGACCCCTCGCTTCGCCTCTTTGGGGAACTCACCTGGAGTCAGGTTTAGATGGCAGCCTCCACCCAGGGGACCGGGAAGCGGCCCCGGGAAGCGCCGCCGCGTCCTGTGAATAACGAGCGCAGCGCAGCGGAGCAGCTCCCCCTGGACTGGCCGCTCCCCGATTCCTCCCGCTCTGTCCGGGAACCGTCCCTCCGTTCTTTCCTCTCCCTCCCCTGCCTGCAGCCGCCGCGCTCCCTCCTCCTGCTGGCGGCTCAGGGCTGTGCTTCCGCCTCCCTCCTGCGGGCGCACGAGCTGCCCGCGCTGCTAATGAGCAGGCTCCAGGCTCCGCCCGGCCAGGGGTGCGCACACGCCCCACGCCGGAGACGAGCTCCCGGGAGCGGAGCTATGGATACGCCTGGTGCGGCCGCTGGAGAAATGAACTGGAGGAGGCATCCAGCATCTCACACTTTCTGGCCACTCAGCTTAACTAAGCCATAACCCCAGACTTCTTCCTAAATCTCCAGTAATTTACAGGTGCTGAAAAGTCAATGAGGGGTTTGAGCACAATCTGTGTTAACAGTATTGCCAGTATAGAGATGCTAATCTGGCTAGATTCTAGGGATGAAATGTTCAAGGGACGGTATATGATTCTTTCTGGTGGTTATTTTGACATATTTTGGCTATACTTACAGATCTGTAAAATAAACCAGCAATCTTCTAATCATGACAACACAGATTCCTAATTGAAGGCAGCTGATACTTATTAAATACCAGGCTCTGTTTAATAGGCTCTTCTTTCCCAGCTGATCTTTACTACAATTCTGTGAGCACTACTAGCACCCCTATTCTATATTTTAAGAATTTGGGTTTAA
Organism: Symphalangus syndactylus; assembly: GCF_028878055.3. NCBI lineage: Eukaryota > Metazoa > Chordata > Mammalia > Primates > Hylobatidae > Symphalangus > Symphalangus syndactylus. The sequence goes on from NC_072439.2 coordinate 105,282,891, forward strand.
CTTTTAAAACAAGACGGTCTTAAAACAAGACTAAGGATCATGTCCAACCTTGCAGAGATTCTAAGTTTCTGAGCCTAAATAATAACTGATATCTGTAGCTCCCACAACCCATACCCTGTGTATAATGTGTTGCAGCATCTTGGATGGTACTGTGTAACTGAACCAACAAAGATAATAGGACCATCAGCAAATACACACCACGAGACTAATGAATACCTAGAATCCTAGTGAGACTTGTAAATAGTCAAGCACCCTAAGTAACAATAGTTCAAGTGCATGCTAAACATGGTGATTACTTATAAAAGAACAGCAACCAGTATGAGTGAAGACAGGCAGATAATGTTCAAAATGTTCAGAATCAATGTCCAGCCACTTATGAGTTGAATTCCCCACTCTAAAAAGGAGGCCAGATGTGATGTATTCTAAGAAGTCTACAATGGGCGTGGTCTTTTCGCAACCAAAAAGGGCTTTTTAAACACTTATATCCCATTAAGAATATGCAATAGCTAATTAATATTAAATCTGAAAATCAGTGATAATTTATTTCAACTAACCTTACATGAAAAAATCATTACTCATTCAAGCTTTTAGAATTAGATTAAATAGCATTGAGTATCAAATTTACTTCAACCCATAGAAATAATAGACAGTTAATTAATAAAGTAAGTAATTTAATTAACTTTACTTTTGTGTCATGATGTATTTTTCCTTAGGAAAAGGATAAGACATTTTTTCCATGGTATAAAACACTAGAATATGACTTTTATATTTTTCTTCATGAAGATTAAAGAATTAATAAAATAAGTACAGACATATTGTCAACAAATCTATCCAGATCATTCATTCTCCACTCAAGAAATTATGCTAGGCAAGCTTTATTTCTCCATATGTACAAGGCAATTCAGAGGTCAAAAATTTGAAAACACTTCAATGAACATCAACCATTAATTAACTAAGAGTAGATTTTATTTATAAACAACTTTAAAAGACTATAAAAAAGGTATAACAAACTTCTACTTTATCAGTACTGCTACTCCTGTTGAACACAAAGATATATAATTATAGTTTTCTCCCTATTTAAAATATTTATTGATTCTGGCATAATAATGTCATACTCATCCCTCAATAATCAGTGTACATGGAACCAGAAATCTTTTCTTTCACCTAGTCAATTGAAGTATTTCTGTGTTTTGCATGTTAACACTCTATTTATTCTGTGTTTCTAGTGCTTATCCTCAAAATTTTTATAGTTCCGTTCACATATGAATTCTACCAATCAGCACTATATATAAATAATGCAACGTATAAAATGTGTTAAATAAATGGATGTAAGATTTATGCTAAATTTTTCACATAGTAAGTACTTCAAAACCCTTATTATTTTTCCTTAAGCTTTTATGTGCATATATTTTATCTCTCCAATTAAAGAATAAACTTCTAAATAAGAAGAGTTTTGTCTATAAATTTTACGCATTTTAATACATTATTAATCTAAAACCTTGGACTAGAGTTTGGAATTCTTTTATGTATTCATTTATTGATTCAAAAAATAGGTGTCCATGCCATTTTTTCTAAACCTTGTGCAAGATGTAGGGTATACAATGATGTCCAGACTTTAGAGTCCTTGACCTCATGGCGTTTAAAGTGCAGTAATGTACAGTAATTTTAAAATCTATTTATTATTATTTAAAACAATCAATGAATACATTCTTGTCGAAAATAACTGAAAAGTCTGTCTGAATTCCCTGGCCAAGGCCAAAACATGAAAGCAAAAGAGCTGCCTGAAAACAGTGCAAGCCACTCTCCAGAGGGTTTCTCTGTTGAAACAGCACATCGCCTTATGGAAATAATGAGAAAAATTAGTAACTGTGCAAACGACAACACATATGCATCTTTGTGGTTTCTGACCTTTTAGCATCGTCGAAGCAAGACCACAAACCTTTCAACACCAGGCGTGGTATTAATCTTGCACAGAATATAATGTTTTCACATATTTTATTCTGATTTCCTACAAAGTAATTTCAATTTCTAGCTAAAGCTAATGGATTTTTCTAATGAAAACATTGTGTACAGAATGACTTTCCAGTGAGATCCGCGTACCATGCGCCATTTTCATGTTCGTGCTCATTTCTCTGAAGTCTGTTTGCCTTTAATTCACCATAATAAAATTCCTTGTGTACTTTTATTGGCAACCATTGCATAGTGACACTTGCATCCAAATGTAATTCCATTTGAGCTTGGCAGTGTTTGCTTTTTTATCAGAAGAGGAAAGTTAGAGGGAACAAGGGGCAAAGATGTGTGTAAGAATATCTGAGGGACCATCACAGCATCATCACAAATTCAAGATTTTTTTGAAACATTAGACAAGGGACTCACAGCCATGCCCTGGGATGGCTGAAACACTTCACAACCTGCTCATGTTTATGACCAAAATCATCACCTAAAATGAATTCAATGTGTCAATATCATAATATTGTTTGTGTATAAGTAATCATGAAGCAGTTAGGGAAGGGAGTATAATCTAGTAAGAAATTGGAACAAAAAGTGTTAGACAAAATTCAAGAAGATTTAAAAGAAGAAAATTAACCTGTCTGACCTGAACAGAATTGGAAAAGCACATCAATCATAGCTCTATACATTGACCATAGACTTAAAGCATAACATAAAAATAAAGAAGGCAGATAACTCAGGAAAACATTTCTATTAAATCTACTCCGTAAAGTTTTCCCATACTTTTATTTTACTAACAGGAGCATACATTTAAATCTGACAAAATCATATATATTTTGTTGATTCAATTTGTAGCAGATAGAGGAGCATGTCCCAGTGCTATGACAGTGAGTTGTCACTATAACATACCACTGCTTTACATCTTACCCACAGGCTAAAATGTTTACCCCTAGAGTCGTGACTTTGTATATGACAGGAGATTGCTACTAAAAGTAAATATATTTGGCTGAAGGGTAGATACAACTTTAGGCCATTATATCATTCACTAAAATTTAGCTGGCATTTACATATTTACCTGCTTAGTTCATATGACAAATATGTTTGAGAGACTGCCATATACAAAAAAAAAAGATGGAACCATCTTACAAATTTAGAGATTACTTAAAGAAATGGAACTGAAGGGTTAACTGTGATGGCAAGAATGAAGAGAGCAAAACCAGAGGGTACTTCAAGGAGAACAGGCATGAGAGAGGCATTATAATTTGGAGGGTGCTATGATTTGAACCTATGTGCCCATCCAAAGTTTGTATGTTGAAACTAAAATCCCAGGACAATGACATCAAGAGATGGGGCTTTTGGTTAAGTGATTAAGTGAAGAAGGATCCACCCTCATGAATGAGATAAATGTCCTCGTAAAAGATGCTTTAGAGGAATGCCGGGCTCCTCAGTCTCTTCTGCCATGTCGTCACATTGTCCGTTTTTGCCCACTTTTGTCACGTGAAGACGAAGCAAGAAGGTGCCACCTCGGGACCAACTGCCAAATCTCCGCTGCCTTGATTTCGGACTTCTCAGCCCCAGAACTGTGAGAAATACATTTGTTTTTTATGAATTACTCAATCTGTGGCATTTTGTTATAGCAGCATACAGACAAAAACAGGGTAAACAGCCTGGTGAGAGTGGATATTTTAGAAACTTGAGATGATTCAATGTCGCTGATTCTCCATTTTCTCATATGTAAAATGAAGGAAATAATGCTGATTACTTCATAGTTCATTGTACAAATTAAATTAACTATGTAAATAAAGCAAGCAATATAGTTCCTTTTATCTGGTATACATTGTTTAAGTGTTGTTGTCATTACATGAGGAAAACAAGAACTTCCCCAAACAGAAGGATGTGGGAACCAAAACTAAGATATAAGAAAGGACCAAAGTTCACTGTGACAATCTGGTCAAGCGCTGGTTAGGGAAGATAGCATAATGTTACGCATAGATATTATTTGAGGATAATTTTCCTCCACCCCGAACTCCTCTAGCACTTTCCCTACGTCTTTCATTGCACTTCTTCATTTGTCTCTTTAATTACGGTTATTTATATAAATCTTTTAGCTTCCTACAAAAATAAGCTTGTAGTGGGACAGATTCTTGAGGATCTATGTCAAAGCAATTTTTCTATTTCCTACAGCAAGTAACCCAGTAGTAATCACACAGAATTTGTTAAAAGAATAAACATAGGAAGATTAATTTCCATTTTTTTCTTTGCTAATTTTTAATCAGAATTATACCATTGTTAGGGAGGGAGAAATTATAAATTGAGGACATGAGTATTAACATTTAAATCTGTTATTCTGCTTTATTTTAGAGCTTGCCATGTTTTGTGATTAAAAAAAGAAACAGGACATTCTATATAGCTGTTGCAAAACGTGTGGTCTGTTGGTGAACTAGCAGCACCAGCATTACCAAGATTTCCTTAGTTTGCAGGGCTACTGAGTCAGAATTCGCATTTTGACAAAACTCCAGGTGATTCATGCTCTGCATTTAAGTTGGAGAAGCACTGTTCTATAGTTCTCCTTATGTCCTAAATGCATTGTCAGTGAAAGAAAATACTATACGTATGATAATAATAACGGTAATATTAACAAAAATGTAACTATTAGTAATTTTCTATGCTCTCCCAGATACTAAGTCCTTTATTTAATACTTGTGATATTTCTGCGAAGTTGCAATTGATATCACCTACTAAACTGATACTCAGAAATCTGAGGTAATTCTCCAAGGTCACAAAGCTAGTGAATCACAAACCAGATTTTTAAACTCTTGCTGCTTCATTCCAAAGACTAAACCGTTTCTAACTCACGGTTAATACATTTGCTTCTGCCTTCCATTTCCTAAATATGGTTTCCTTTCTATTTCATTAGCTTTACTTATACATGACTGATTTTTAACCCTCTCTAACATTTGCAGAATATGGTGTACTATGGTTAATAAGGACAATACCAAGTAATATCATGTTGAGAAAGCGTGCAGAAGTAGCATCAAAAAACAGACTTTTTCCAAAATGTTTACTAAAAACTTTCAATAAAAACAAGATTTTCTACTTAGAATTTCTACCTTGCATAACTCAAATGGAGCATGACTATTAAAATGACAAATAGATTCCGTAGTTGCCTAAGAGCTAAGAATAAGAATTGCTATATAAAAAAGCATAAATATGCCATATGAATGACATGTATAAGAATCATGGGAGTGCTATTTGGTATTTAGTATTTAGTTCCATTCTGCAGCATGATCAAAAAGAAGCATCTGTATAGTTCACTGTGCATTATAGCACAATAAATCACCTCATTAGGCTCAGATATATGTAAAGATTTACAGTCTGGGAAAGTCCACTAGATATTCTTAATCACTTCTTAGACTGTACTGTCCCCCATATTTCTCTTTTTCTATAGAAAGGTTGCACATGGAAAGGCTTTATTTGAAATCCAGCAATGAATGGAATGTCTGTGAAGCAAGAAATAGATGGAAATTGACATTTTAAAAGAAAGTTTGGCTTCTGAAGAGATACAGCTGTGACCTTGGTCTTTTTGTTGGAGAGAAGTATTCCCTAGCCTTACTGTACTATTTTTCCCAAAGCACCCTCTCTATTGTTCTCCCTTCATCTCTGGCTCGTATCATATGGCCCCTCCCTCATTCTATCTGGTGAGTTCTGAGAAAAATGCTTAAATTCTGCAGAGAAGATTGAGAACAATGCTAAATATTCCTCAGAGAAGCAAAATATTATGTTAACAGTTTATATTTTCACATGAAATTGTCTATCTCTTCTCTCTGTCTCATGTGTGTATGTGTGTATGTGTGTATGTGTATATATATATATAATATACAGTAGATATGTATATATAGAGTATAATATTCAGTATATATGTATATATAGTATAATATACCGTATATATGTATATATATACAGTGTGTGTGTGTGTATATATATATACATATATATATGTATATATATACTACCATTTACCTCCCAGGCTATACGTCCTGACATCTTAAAAGTAGAAAGCCCTCACAGGCCGCGGTTGCTCATGACTGTAATCCCAGCACTTTGAGAGGCCGAGGCGTGCAGATCACCTGAGGTCGGGAGTTCAAGACCAGCCTGACCAACATGGTGAAACCCCATCTCTACTAAAAATACAAAAAATTAGCTGGGCGTTGTGTTGCGCACCTGTAATCCCAGCTACTCAGGAGGTGGAGGCAGGAGAATCACATGAACCCGGGAGTCGGAGGTCGTGTGAGCCGAGACCATGACATTGCACTGCAGCCTGGGCAATGAGAGCAAAACTCCATCAGAAAAAGGAAGGTGGATAGGCCTTAAAAGACTTTTGAAAATGAGATTTGTCGAATATTTATTAGAGATGAAGAAAATAAGTGCGGACCCACACGTAACTTGTCTGAGGTCACAGAAGTAGGGACCCACACGTAACTTGTCTGAGGTCACAGAGGTAGTCATGCTGCAGCAGCCTTATTGGTTTTCCTCTATGACATGCATTATTATTGTTTTTGATCATTTCAAGAGGTTTCTAGTCGATAGTGGGACAAAATTTCTAATTTGGGAACCTAATTTTCTCTGCAAATCTTCTTTACATCTCTAGCTTATTAATACACCTCAGAAGTGTTACAGGAATTAATTCGCAGGATTTTGAAGAATATTTTGAGGTATGCTGGGAAAAATCATGTCAAGTATCAATGATTAGAAACTAAACAATCAATATTAGATATTGTAAAATTATATTTAATCTTCCATATGGCATAAATAAGTTATTTTAATGTACAGTCGTTGTACTTTGTAAACTTGCATATAAAATATTTGAAAAAATAACTTTCAATATGTAAAATGTAAATATACAAAGGAAAGCATCGGAAAAAATAGATAAAAATAATCAGGCTAAGAAAACACTACAGTGTCACCCTCAGAAGACTATAGAAGGATTCTCACCCTCGAGAAACAGAGGAACTTGAACATGGAAATGACCCTCTGCTGGCCATACTGATTATGGTACATAATTTTAAAAGGCTTTTAGAGAGAAGGGAAATGTTTTATTATGCATTCAGCACAGTGTTATGGTGATGTTTCTTAACTATCAGCTATTTTTAAAATTCCTATAATCTTTCTATAGATGACAAAGTTACATAAATATGAAGCATAAGAAGGGCCCCTGCAAACCTGATAATACAATTCTCTTTTCAATGATAACGTATATCTAAGCGCGCATCTCCTAATCATATTGATGTGCATTAAGTGTTCTTTTACCTACACCTGTCAAAGTGGCTAAAGTAATCCTTCATGAGGAGATAATTTTTTTCTTTAGGTGATTTTTTCCGCATAATACCCTAACATTTCCAATTCCATCATTCTCGAAAAAGTTTACATGATATACATATACAATTACTAAAATTTTGGCGGCATAAATAATTTAAATGGACTTTACTTCAAAGATAATATTTACTTTTAAAGTTGTAAACCTTTGAATCATCAATTAATTAGAATTATCTTTTTCTTTATAAATAAAGTTTTTTGTCCCTACATATTTATGATTTGGAAATTTTCACCTGGAAAATTTCATTTTCAGTTGGATGCCTTGTCTTTAGTATAAAATTCAGTATTTCAATTTCAATATAATTTTTTGATTGATTTTAATGCAGAGAACAGAAAGGAATATCTTCAAATATAAACTACACAGAATCATTCTGTGTAACTTCTTTCTGATCTGTGCATTCAGCTAACAGAGTTAAACCGTACATTTGATTGAGCAGTTCTGAACACTCTTTCTGTAGAAAATGCAACTGGACATTTGGAGCGCTAAGAGGGTAGTAGTGGAAAAAGGAATATATTCAAATATAAAGTACACAGAAGCATTCTGTGAAATTTCTTTCTGTTCTCTGCAACTTCTTTCTGTTCTCTGCATTCAACTAACAGAGTTGAGCCTTACTTTTGAAGGAGCAGTTCTGAAACACTCTTTGTGTAGAAACTGAAATTGGACATTCGGAGAGCTAAGAGGATAATAGTCGAAAAAGGAATATCTTCAGCTAAATACTACACAGAAGCATTCTGTGAAACTTATTTCTGATATGTGAATTCAACTAACAGAGTAAAACCATACTTTTGATTGAGCCGTTATGAACACTCTTTCTGAAGAAAATGCAAGTGGACATTCGGAGCACTAAGAAGGTAATACTGGAAAAAGGAATATATTCAAATATAAACTACACAGAAGAATTCTGTGAAACTTCTTTCTGTTCTGTGCATTCAACTAACAGAGTTGAACCTTACTTTTGATTGAGCCGTCCTGAAACACTCATTCTGTAGAAACTGCAATTGGACATTCTGAGCGCTAAGTGGCCTATATTGGGAAAAAGAATATCTCCAAATAAAAACTACTCAGAAGAATTCTGTGAAACTTATTTCTGATCTGTGCATTCAGCTAACAGAGTTAAACCACACTTTTGATTGAGCAGTTATTAAACACTGTTTCTGTAGGAAATGCAAGTGGACATTAGGAGCGCTAAGATTGTAATAGTGGAAAAAGGAATATCCCCAAATAAAAACTACACAGAAGCATTCTCTGAAACTCCTTTCTGTTGTCTGCATTAAACTAACAGAGTTGAGCCTTACTTTTGAAGGTGCTGTTCTGAAACACTCTTTGTGTAGAAACTGCCAGTGGATATGCGGAACGCTAAGAGGGTAATAGTCGAAAAAGGAATATCTTCAACTAAATACTAAACAGAAGCATTCTGTGAAACTTCTTTCTGTTCTGTGCATTCAACTAAAAGAGTTGAACCTTACTTTTGATTGAGCCGTTCTGAAACACTCTTTCTGTAGAAAATGCAAGTGGTGATTCGGAGCGCTAAGAGGGTAATAGTGGAAAAAGGAGTATCTTCAAATATAAAATACACAGAAGCATTCTGTAAAACTTCTTTCTGTTCCTTGCATTCAACTAACAATATTGAACCTTACTTTTGATTGACCAGTTCTGCAACTCTCTTTCTGTAGATACTGCAATTGGAAATTCTGAGCGCTAAGAGTCCTATATTGGAAAAAGGAATATGTTCAAATAAAAACTACACAGAAGAATTCTGTGAAACTTCTTTCTGATCTGTGCATTCAACTAACAGAGTTAAACCATACTTTTGATTGAGCAGTTCTGAACACTCTTTCTGTAGAAAATGCAAGTGGACATTCGGAGCTCTAAGAGGGTAATAGTGGAAAAAGTAATATCGTCAAATAAGAACTACAGACAGGCATTCTGTGAAACTACTTTCTGTTCTGTGCATTCAAATAACAGAGTTGAACCTTACTTTTGATTGAGCCATTCTGAAACACTCTTTCTGTAGAAAATTCAATTGGACAATCTGAGCGATAAGAGGCCTATATTGGGAAAAAGAATATCTTCAAATAAAAACTACACAGAAGCATTCTGTGAAACTTTTTCTGATCTGTGCATTCAGCTAACAGAGTTAAATCATACATTTGATTGATCAGTTCTGAACACTCTTTCTGTAGAAAATGCAACTGGACATTTGGAGCGCTAAGAGGGTAGTAGTGCAAAAAGGAATATATTCCAATATAAACTACACAGAAGCATTCTGTGAAACTTCTTTCTGTTCTGTGCATTCAACTAACATAGTTGAACCTTACTTTTGATTGAGCCTTTCTGAAACACTCTTTCTGTAGAAAATGCAACTGGACATTCAGAGTGCTAAGTGGGTAATAGTGGAAAATGGAATATCTTCAAATATAAACTACACAGAAGAATTCTGTGAAACTTATTTCTGATCTGTGCATTCACCTAACAGAGTTAAACCATACTTTTGATAGAGCAGTTCTGAACACACTTTCTGTAGAAAATGCAAGTGGACATTAGGAGATCTAAGAGGGTAACAGTGGAAAAAGGAATATCTTCAAATATAAACTACACAGAAGCAATCTGTGAAACTACATTCTCTTCTGTGCATTCAACTAACAGAGTTAAAACTTAATTTTGATTGAGCAGTTCTGAAACACTCTTTCTGTAGAAACTGTAATTGGATTTCTGAACGCTAAGAGGCCTATATTGAGAAAAATAATATCTTCAAATAAAAACTGCAGAGATGCATTCTCTGAAACTTCTTTCTGTTCTGTGCATTCAGCTAACAGAATTAAACGATTCATTTGATTAAGCAGTTCTGAAACACTCTTTCTGTAGAAAATGCAAGTGGACATTCGGTGTGCTAAGTTGGTAATTGTGGAAAAAGGAATATCTTCAAATAAAAACTACACAGAGGCATTCTCTGAAACTTCTTTCTGTTCTCTGCATTCAACTAACACAGTTGAGCCTTATTTTTGAAGGAGCAGCCCTGAAACACCCTTTCTGTAGAAACTGCAAGTGGACATTCCGAGCGCTACTAGGGTAATAGTGGAAAAAGGAATACCTTCAAATAAATACTACACAGAAGCAATCTGTGAAACTACTTTCTGTTCTGTGAATTCAACTAAAAGTGTTGAACCCTACTTTTCATTTTGCCGTTCTGAAACACTCTTTCTGTAGAAACTGCAATTGGATATTTGGAGCGCTAAGAGGCCTATATTTGAAAAAGGACTATCTTCAAATAAAAACTACACAGAAGCATTCTGTGAAACTTCGTACTGATATGTGCATTCAGCTAATAGAGATACACCAACTTTTGATTGAGCAGTTCTGAACACTCTTTTTGTAGAAAATGCAGGTGGACATTCGGAGCGCTAAGAGGGTAATACTGAAAAAAGGAATATATTCAAATATAAACTACACAGAAGCATTCTGTGAAGCTTCTTTCTGTTCTCTGCATTCAACTTACAGTGTTGAGCATTACTTTTGAAGGAGCAGTTCTGAAAAACACTTTGTGTAGAAACTGCCAGTGGACATTCGGAGCGCTAAGAGGGTAATATTCGAAAAAGGAATATCTTCAACTAAATACTACACAGAAGCCTTCTCTGAAACTTATTTCTGATATGTGCATATAACTAACAGAGTGAAACCATATTTTTGATTGAGCCGTTCTGAACACTCTTTATGTAGAAAATGCAAGTGGACATTCGGAGCGCTAAGAGGGTAATAGTGCAAAAAGGAATATATTCAAATATAAACTACTCAGAAGCATTCTGTGAAACTTCTTTTTGTTCTGTGCATTCAACTAACAGAGTTGAACCTTACTTTTGATTCAGCCGTTCTGAAACACTCTTTCTGTAGAAACTGCAATTTAACATACTGAGCGCTATGATGCCTATATTGGGATAAAGAATATCTTCAAATAAAAACTACACAGATGCATTCTGTGAAACTTCTTTCTTATCTGTGCATTCAGCTAACAGAGTTAAACGATACTTTTGATTTAGCAGTTCTGAAACACTCTTTCTGTAGAAAATGCAAGTGGTCATTCGGTGCGCTAAGATGGTAATTGTGGAAAAAGGAATATCTTCAAATAAAAACTACAAAGAGGCATTCTCTGAAACTTGTTTCTGTTCTCTGCTTTCAACTAACAGGGTTGAGCCTTATTTTTGAAGGAGCAGTCCTGAAACACTCTTTCTGTAGAAACTGCAAGTGGACATTCGGAGCGCTAAGAGGGTAATAGTGGAAAAAGGAATATCTTCAAATAAATACTACACAGAAGCATTCTGTGAAACTACTCTCTGTTCTGTGCATTCAACTAAATGAGTTGAACCCTACTTTTGATTGAGCCATTCTGAAACACTCTTTCTGTAGAAACTGCAATTGGATATTCGGAGCGCTAAGAGGCCTATATTGGAAAAAGGACTATCTTCAAATAAAAACTACACAGAAGCATTCCGTGAAACTTCGTACTGATCTGTGCATTCAGCTAACAGAATTAAACCATACTTTTGATTGAGCAGTTCGGAAACACTCATTCTGTAGAAAATGCAAGTGGACATTCGGAGCGCTTAGAAGGTAATAGTGGAAAAAGGAACATCTTCAAATATAAACTACACAGAAGCATTCTATGAAACTTCTTTCTGTTCCGTTCATTCAACTAACAGAGTTGAACCTTACATTTGATTAAGCAGTTCAGAAACACTCTTTCTGTAGATACTGCAATTGGACATTCTGAGCGCTAAGACTCCTATATTGGAGAAAGGAATATCTTCAAATAAAAAGTACACAGAAGCATTCTTTGAAAATTCTTTCTGATCTGTGCATTCAGCTAACAGAGTTAAACCATACTTTGGATTGAGCAGTTCTGAACACTCTTTCTGTAGAAAATGCAAGTGGACATTCGGAGCGCTGAGGGTAATACTGAAAAAGGGAATATATTCAAATATAAACTACACAGAGGCATTCTGTGAAACTCCTTTCTGTTCTCTGCATTCAACTAACAGAGTTGAGCCCTACTTTTGAAGGAGCAGTTCTGAAACACTCTTTGTTTAGAAACTGAAATTGGACATTCGGAGAGCTAAGAGGATAATAGTCGAAAAAGGAATATCTTCAACAAAATACTACACGGAAGGATTCTGTGAAACTTATTTCTGATATGTGCATTCAAATAACAGAGTAAAACCATACTTTTGATTGAGCCGTTCAGAACACACTTTCTGTAGAAAATGCAAGTGGACATTCGGAGCACTAAGAGGGTAATACTGGAAAAAGGAATATATTCAAATATAAACTACACAGAAGCATTCTGTGAAACTTCTTGCTGTTCTGTGCATTGAAGTAACAGAGTTGAACCTTACTTTTGATTGAACCTTTCTGAAACTCTCTTTCTGTAGAAAATGCAAGTGGACATTCGGAGCGCTAAGATGGTAATAGTGGAAAAAGGAATACATTCAAATATAAACTACACAGAAGCATTCTGTGAAACTTCTTTCTGTTCTGTGCATTCAACTAACAGAGTTCAACCTTACTTTTGATTGAGCCTTCTGAAACACTCATTTTGTAGAAACGGCAATTGGACATTCTGAGCGCTAAGTGGCCTATATTGGGAAAAAGAATATCTCCAAATAAAAACTACTCAGAGGCATTCTGTGAAACTTATTTCTGATCTGTGCATTCAGCTAACAGAGTTAAACCATACTTTTGATTGAGAAGTTATGAGACACTCTTTCTGTAGAAAACGCATGTGGACATTCGGAGCGCTAAAATTGTATTAGTGGAAAAAGGAATATCCCCAAATTAAAACTACACAGAAGCATTCTCTGAAACTCCTTTCTGTTCTCTGCATTCAACTAACAGATTTGAGCCTTACTTTGAAGGAGCTGTTCTGAAACACTCTTTGTGTAGAAACTGCCAGTGGACATTCGGAACGCTAAGAGGGTAATAGTCGAAAAAGGAATATCTATAACTAAATACTACACAGAAGCATTCTGTGAAACTTCTTTCTGTTCTGTGCATTCAACTAAACGAGTTCAACCTTACTTTTGATTGAGCCGTTCTGAAACACTCTTTCTGTAGAAAATGCAAGTGGTGATTCGGAGCGCTAAGAGGGTAATAGTGGAAAAAGGAATATCTTCAAATATAAACTACACAGAAGCATTCTCTGAAACTTCTTTCTGTTCCGTGCATTCAACTAACAGTATTGAACCTTACTTTTGATTGAGCAGTTCTGAAACTCTCTTTCTGTAGATACTGCAATTGGACATTCTGAGCGCTAAGAGACCTATATTGGAAAAAGGAATATCTTCAAATAAAAACTACACAGAAGAATTCTGTGAAACTTCTTTCTGATCTGTGCATTCAACTAACAGAGTTAAACCATACTTTTGATGGAGCAGTTCTGAACACTCTTTCTGTAGAAAATGCAAGTGGACATTCCGAGCTCTAAGAGGGTAATAGTGGAAAAAGTAATATCGTCAAATATGAACTACAGAGAAGCATTCTGTGAAACTACTTTCCGTTCTGTGCATTGAAATAGCAGAGTTGAACCTTACTATTGAAAGAGCCATTCTGAAACACTCTTTCTGTAGAAACTGCAATTGGACAATCTGAGCACTAAGAGGCCTATATTGGGAAAAAGTATATCTTCAAATAAAAACTACACAGAAGCATTCTGTGCAACTTCTTTCTTATCTGTGCATTCAGCTAAGAGAGTTAAATCATACATTTGATTGAGCAGTTCTGAACACTCTTTCTGTAGAAAATGCAACTGGACATTTGGAGCGCTAAGAGGGTAGTAGTGGAAAAAGTAATATATTCAAATATAAACTACACAGAAGCATTCTGTGAAACTACTTTCTGTTCCGTGCATTCAACTAACAGGGTTGAACCTTACTTTTGATTGAGCCTTTCTGAAACTCTCTTTCTGTAGAAATTGCAATTGGATATTCTGGGCACTAAGAGGCCTATATTGGTAAAAAGAATATCTTCATATAAACATTACACCGCAGCATTCTGTGAAACTTCTTTCTGTTCTGTGCATTCAGCTAACAGAGTTAAACCATTCTTTTGACTGAGCAGTTCTGAAACACCCTTTCTGTAGAAAATGCAACTGGAGATTCAGAGCGCTAAGTGGGTAATAGTGGAAAATGGAATATCTTCAAATATAAACTACACTGAAGAATTCTGTGAAACTTCTTTCTGATCTGTGCATTCACCTAACAGCATTAAACCACACTTATGATTGAGCAGTTCTGAACACTCCTTCTGTAGAAAATGCAACTGGACATATGGAGCGCTAAGAGGTTACTGGTGGAAAAAGGAATACCTTCAAATAAAAACTACACAGAAGCATTCTGTGAAACTTCTTTCCGTTCTGTGAATTCAACTAAAAGAGTTGAACCCTACTTTTCATTGAGGCGTTCTGAAACACTTTTTCTGTAGAAACTGAAATTGGATATTCGGAGCGCTAAGAGGCCTATATTTGGGAAAGGACTATCTTCAAATAAAAACTACACAGAAACATTCTGTGAAACTTCGTACTGATCTGTGCATTCAGCTAACAGAGTTAAACCATACTTTTGATTGAGCAGTTCGGAAACACTCTTTCTGTAGAAAATGCAAGTGGACATTCGGAGAGCTTAGAAGGTAATAGTGGAAAAAGGAATATCTTCAAATATAAACTACACAGAATCATTCTCTGAAACTACTTTCTGTTCTGTTCATTCAACTAAAAGAGTTGAACCTTACTTTTGATTGAGCCTTTCTGAAACACTCTCTCTGTAGAAACTGCAATTGGACATTCTGTGCGCTAAGAGGCCTATATTGGTAAAAAGAATAACTTCATATAAACACTACACAGCAGCATTCTGTGAAACTTCTTTCTGATCTGTGCATTCAGCTAACAGAGTTAAACCATAATTTTGATTGAGCAGTTCTGAAACACTCTTTCTGTAGAAAATGCAACTGGACATTCAGAGCGCTAAGTGGGTAATAGTGGAAAATGGAATATCTTCAAATATAAACTACACAGAAAAATTCTGTGAAACTTATTTCTGATCTGTGCATTCACCTAAAGAGTTAAAACATACTTTTGATAGAGCAGTTCTGAACACACTTTCTGTAGAAAATGCAAGTGGACATTCTGAGCTTTAAGAGGGTAACAGTGGAAAAAGGAATATCTTCAAATACAAACTACACAGAAGCAATCTGTGAAACTACATTCTGTTCTGTGCATTCAACTAAGAGATTTGAACCTTAGTATTGATTGAGACGTTCTGAAACACTCTTTCAGTAGAAAATGCAAGTGGAGATTTGGAGCGCTAAGAGGGTAATAGTGGAAAAAGGAATGTCTTCAAATATAAACTACACTGAATCATTCTGTGAAACTTCTTTCTGATCTGTGCATTCAGCTAACAGAGTTAAACCATACTTTTGATTGAGCAGATCTGAACACTCTTTCTGTAGAAAATGCAACTGGACATTTGGAGCGCTAAGAGGGTAGTAGTGGAAAAAGGAATATATTCAAATATAAACTACACAGAAGCATTCTGTGAAACTTTTTCTGATCTGAGCATTCAGCTAACAGAGTTAAACCATACTTTTGATTGAGCAGTTTTGAAACACTCTGTCTGTAGAAAATGCAACTGGACATTCGTAGCGCTAAGTGGGTAATAGTGGAAAAAAGAATATGTTCAAATATAAACTACACAGAAGCATTGTATGAAACTTCTTTCTGTTCTGTGCATTCAACTAACAGAGTTGAACCTTACTTTTGATTGAGCCGTTCTGAAACACTCTTTCTGTAGAAACTGCAATTGGACATTCTGAGTGCTAAGAGGCCTATATTGGGAAAAATAATATCTTCAAATAAAAACTACACAGAAGCATTGTGTGAAACTTATTTCTGATATGTGCATTCAGCTAACAGAGTTAAACCATACTTTTGATTGCACAGTTCCGAACACTCTTTCTGTAGAAAATGCAAGTGGACATTCGGAGCACTAAGAGGGTAACAGTGGAAAAAGGAATATATTCAAATATAAACTACACAGTAGCATTCTGTGAAACTTCTTTCTGTTCTGTGCATTCAGCTAACAGAGTTGAACCTTACCTTTGATTGAGCCGTTCCGAAACACTCTTTCTGTAGAAACTGCAATTGGACATTCTAAGCGCTAAGAGGCCTATATTGGGAAAAAGAATATCTTCAAATAAAAACTACACAGATGCATTCTGTGAAACTTACTTCTGATCTGTAAATTCAGTTAACAGAGCTAAACCATATTTTTGATTGAGCAGCTATGAAACACTCTTTTTGTAGAAAATGCAAGTGGACATTCGGAGCGCTAAGATTGTAATAGAGGAAAAAGGAATATCTCCAATTAAAAACTACACAGAAGCATTCTCTGAAACCACTTTCTGTTCTCTGCATTCAACTAACAGAGTTGAGCCTTACTTTTGAAGGAGCAGTTCTGAAACACTCTTTGTGTAGAAACTGCCAGTGGATATTCGGAGCGCTAAGTGGGTAATAGTCCAAAAAGGAGTATCTTCAACTAAATACTACACAGAAGCATTCTGTGAAACTTCTTTCTGTTCTGTGCATTCAACTAAGAAAGTTGAACCTTACATTTGATTGAGCCGTTCTGAAACACTCTTGCTGTAGAAACTGCAATTGGACATTCTGAGCGCTAAGAGGCCTATATTGGGAAAATAATATCTTCAAATAAAAACTACACAGAAGCATTGTTTGAAACTTATGTCTGATATATGCATTCAGGTAACAGAGTTAAACCATACTTTTGATTGCGCAGTTCAGAACACTCTTTCTGTAGAAAGTGCAAGTGGACATTCGGAGCGCTAAGAGGGTAATAGTGGAAAAAGGAATATATTCAAATATAAACTACACAGAAGCATTCTGTGAAACTTCTTTCTGTTCTGTGCATTCAACTACCAGGGTTGAACCTTACTTTTGATTGAGCCGTTCTGAAACACTCTTTCTGTAGAAACTGCAATTGGACATTCTGAGCGCTAAGAGGCCTATATTGGGAAAAAGAATATCTACAAATAAAAACTACACAGAAGCATTCTGTGAAACTTCTTTATGTTCTGTTCATTCAACTAAAAGAGTTGAACATTAGTTTTGATTGAGCCGTTCTGAAACACTCTTTCTGTAGAAAATGCAAGTGGAGATTCGGAGCGCTCAGAGGGTAATAGTGGAAAAAGTAATGTCTTCAAATATAAACTACACAGAATCATTCTGTGAAACTTCTTTCTGATCTGTGCATTCAGCTAACAGTGTTAAACCATACTTTTGATTGAGCAGATCTGAACACTCTTTCTGTAGAAAATGCAACTGGACGTTTGAAGCGCTAAGAGGGTAGTAGTGGAAAAAGGAATATATTCAAATATAAACTACACAGAAGCATTATGTGAAACTTCTTTCTGTTCTGTGCATTCAACTAAAAGAGTTGAACCTTACTTTTGATTGAGCCGTTCTGAAACACTCTTTCTGTAGAAACTGCAATTGAACATTCTAAGCGCTAAGAGGCCTACATTGGGAAAAAGAATATCTTCAAATAAAAACTACACAGATGCATTCTGTGAAACTTATTTCTGATCTGTAAATTCAGTTAACAGAGCTAAACCATATTTTTGATTGAGCAGTTATGAAACACTCTTTTTGTAGAAAATGCAAGTGGACATTCGGAGCGCTAAGATTGTAATAGAGGAAAAAGGAATATCTCCAATTAAAAACTACACAGAAGCATTCTCTGAAACCACTTTCTGTTCTCCGCATTCAACTAACAGAGTTGAGCCTTACATTTGAAGGAGCAGTTCTGAAACACTCTTTGTGTAGAAACTGCCAGTGGATATTTGGAGCGCGAAGTGGGTAATAGTCCAAAAAGGAGTATCTTCAATTAAATACTACACAGAAGCATTCTGTGAAACTTCTTTCTGTTCTGTGCATTCAACTAAGAGAGTTGAACCTTACATTTGATTGAGCCGTTCTGAAACACTCTTTCTGTAGAAACTGCAATTGGACATTCTGAGCGCTAAGAGGCTTATATTGGGAAAAATAATATCTTCAAATAAAAACTACACAGAAGCATTGTTTGAAACTTATTTCTGATATGTGCATTCAGCTAACGGAGTTAAACCATACTTTTGATTGCGCAGTTCAGAACACTCTTTCTGTAGAAAATGCAAGTGGACATTCAGAGCGCTAAGAGGGTAATAGTGGAAAAAGGAATATATTCAAATATAAACTACACAGAAGCATTGTGTGAAACTTCTTTCTGTTCTGTGCATTCAACTACCAGGGTTGAACCTTACTTTTGATTGAGCCGTTCTGAAACACTCTTTCTGTAGAAACTGCAATTGGACATTCTGAGCGCTAAGAGACCTATATTGGAAAAAGGAATATCTTCAAATAAAAACTACACAGAAGAATTATGTGAAACTTCTTTCTGATCTGTGCATTCAACTAACAGATTTAAACCATACTTTTGATGGAGCAGTTCTGAACACACTTTCTGTTGAAAATGCAAGTGGACATTCCGAGCTCTAAGAGGGTAATAGTGGAAAAAGTAATACCGTCAAATATGAACTACAGAGAAGCATTCTGTGAAACTACTTTCTGTTCTGTGCATTGAAATAGCAGAGTTGAACCTTACTTTTGAAAGAGCCATTCTGAAACACTCTTTCTGTAGAAACTGCAATTGGACAATCTGAGCACTAAGAGGCCTATATTGGGAAAAAGTATATCTTCAAATAAAAACTACACAGAAGCATTCTGTGCAACTTCTTTCTAATCTGTGCATTCAGCTAAGAGAGTTAAATCATACATTTGATTGAGCAGTTCTGAACACTCTTTCTGTAGAAAATGCAACTGGACTTTTGGAGCGCTAAGAGGGTAGTAGTGGAAAAAGTAATATATTCAAATATAAACTACACAGAAGCCTTCTGTGAAACTACTTTCTGTTCTGTGCATTCAACTAACAGAGTTGAACCTTACTTTTGATTGAGCCTTTCTGAAACACTCTTTCTGTAGGAACTGCAATTGGACATTCTGAGCGCTAAGACTCCTATATTGGAGAAAGGAATATCTTCAAATAAAAAGTACACAGAAGCATTCTGTGAAAATTCTTTCTGATCTGTGCATTCAGCTAACAGAGTTAAACCATACTTTGGATTGAGCAGTTCTGAACACTCTTTCTGTAGAAAATGCAAGTGGACATTCGGAGCGCTAAGAGGGTAATACTGAAAAAGGGAATATATTCAAATATAAACTACACAGAGGCATTCTGTGAAACTCCTTTCTGTTCTCTGCATTCAACTAACAGAGTTGAGCCCTACTTTTGAAGGAGCAGTTCTGAAACACTCTTTGTTTAGAAACTGAAATTGGACATTCGGAGAGCTAAGAGGATAATAGTCGAAAAAGGAATATCTTCAACAAAATACTACACGGAAGGATTCTGTGAAACTTATTTCTGATATGTGCATTCAAATAACAGAATAAAACCATACTTTTGATTGAGCCGTTCAGAACACTCTTTCTGTAGAAAATGCAAGTGGACATTCGGAGCACTAAGAGGGTAATACTGGAAAAAGGAATATATTCAACTATAAACTACACAGAAGCATTCTGTGAAACTTCTTGCTGTTCTGTGCATTCAAGTAAAAGAGTTGAACCTTACTTTTGATTGAGCCTTTCTGAAACTCTCTTTCTGTAGAAAATGCAAGTGGACATTCGGAGCGCTAAGATGGTAATAGTGGAAAAAGGAATACATTCAAATATAAACTACACAGAAGCATTCTGTGAAACTTCTTTCTGTTCTGTGCATTCAACTAACAGAGTTGAACCTTACTTTTGATTGAGCCTTCTGAAACACTCATTCTGTAGAAACGGCAATTGGACATTCTGAGCGCTAAGTGGCCTATATTGGGAAAAAGAATATCTCCAAATAAAAACTACTCAGAAGCATTCTGTGAAACTTATTTCTGATCTGTGCATTCAGCTAACAGAGTTAAACCATACTTTTGATTGGGAAGTTATGAGACACTCTTTCTGTAGAAAACGCAAGTGGACATTCGGAGCGCTAAAATTGTATTAGTGGAAAAAGGAATATCCCCAAATTAAAACTACACAGAAGCATTCTCTGAAACTCCTTTCTGTTCTCTGCATTCAACTAACTGATTTGAGCCTTACTTTGAAGGAGCTGTTCTCAAACAATCTTTGTGTAGAAACTGCCAGTGGACATTCGGAATGCTAAGAGGGTAATAGTCGAAAAAGGAATATCTATAACTAAATACTACACAGAAGCATTCTGTGAAACTCCTTTCTGTTCTGTGCATTCAACTAAAAGAGTTCAACCTTACTTTTGATTGAGCCGTTCTGAAACACTCTTTCTGTAGAAAATGCAAGTGGTGATTCGGAGAGCTAAGAGGGTAATAGTGGAAAAAGGAATATCTTCAAATATAAACTACACAGAAGCATTCTCTGAAACTTCTTTCTGTTCCGTGCATTCAACTAACAGTATTGAACCTTACTTTTGATTGAGCAGTTCTGAAACTCTCTTTCTGTAGATACTGCAATTGGACATTCTGAGCGCTAAGAGACCTATATTGGAAAAAGGAATATCTTCAAATAAAAACTACACAGAAGAATTCTGTGAAACTTCTTTCTGATCTGTGCATTCAACTAACAGAGTTAAACCATACTTTTGATTGAGCAGTTCTGAACACTCTTTCTGTAGAAAATGCAAGTGGACATTCCGAGCTCTAAGAGGGTAATAGTGGAAAAAGTAATACCGTCAAATATGAACTACAGAGAAGCATTCTGTGAAACTACTTTCTGTTCTGTGCATTGAAATAGCAGAGTTGAATCTTACTTTTGAAAGAGCCATTCTGAAACACTCTTTCTGTAGAAACTGCAATTGGACAATCTGAGCACTAAGAGGCCTATATTGGGAAAAAGTATATCTTCAAATAAAAACTACACAGAAGCATTCTGTGCAACTTCTTTCTAATCTGTGCATTCAGCTAAGAGAGTTAAATCATACATTTGATTGAGCAGTTCTGAACACTCTTTCTGTAGAAAATGCAACTGGACATTTGGAGCGCTAAGAGGGTAGTAGTGGAAAAAGTAATATATTCAAATATAAACTACACAGAAGCATTCTGTGAAACTACTTTCTGTTCTGTGCATTCAACTAACAGAGTTGAACCTTACTTTTGATTGAGCCTTTCTGAAACACTCTTTCTGTAGAAACTGCAATTGGACATTCTGAGCGCTAAGACTCCTATATTGGAGAAAGGAATATCTTCAAATAAAAAGTACACAGAAGCATTCTGTGAAAATTCTTTCTGATCTGTGCATTCAGCTAACAGAGTTAAACCATACTTTGGATTGAGCAGTTCTGAACACTCTTTCTGTAGAAAATGCAAGTGGACATTCGGAGCGCTAAGAGGGTAATACTGGAAAAGGGAATATATTCAAATATAAACTACACAGGGGCATCCTGTGAAACTCCTTTCTGTTCTCTGCATTCAACTAACAGAGTTGAGCCCTACTTTTGAAGGAGCAGTTCTGAAACACTCTTTGTTTAGAAACTGAAATTGGACATTCGGAGAGCTAAGAGGATAATAGTCGAAAAAGGAATATCTTCAACAAAATACTACACGGAAGGATTCTGTGAAACTTATTTCTGATATGTGCATTCAAATAACAGAGTAAAACCATACTTTTGATTGAGCCGTTCAGAACACTCTTTCTGTAGAAAATGCAACTGGACATTCAGAGCGCTAAGTGGGTAATAGTGGAAAATGGAATATCTTCAAATATAAACTACACAGAAAAATTCTGTGAAACTTATTTCTGATCTGTGCATTCACCTAAAGAGTTAAAACATACTTTTGATAGAGCAGTTCTGAACACACTTTCTGTAGAAAATGCAAGTGGACATTCTGAGCTCTAAAAAGGGTAACAGTGGAAAAAGGAATATCTTCAAATACAAACTACACAGAAGCAATCTGTGAAACTACATTCTGTTCTGTGCATTCAACTAACAGAGTTGAACCTTACTTTTGATTGAGCCGTTCTGAAACACTCTTTCTGTAGAAACTGCAATTGGACATTCTGAGTGCTAAGAGGCCTATATTGGGAAAAATAATATCTTCAAATAAAAACTACACAGAAGCATTGTGTGAAACTTATTTCTGATATGTGCATTCAGCTAACAGAGTTAAACCATACTTTTGATTGCGCAGTTCTGAACACTCTTTCTGTAGAAAATGCAAGTGGACATTCGGAGCGCTAAGAGGGTAATAGTGGAAAAAGGAATATATTCAAATATAAACTACACAGTAGCATTCTGTGAAACTTCTTTCTGTTCTGTGCATTCAGCTAACAGAGTTGAACCTTACTTTTGATTGAGCCGTTCTGAAACACTCTTTCTGTAGAAACTGCAATTGGACATTCTAAGCGCTAAGAGGCCTACATTGGGAAAAAGAATATCTTCAAATAAAAACTACACAGATGCATTCTGTGAAACTTATTTCTGATCTGTAAATTCAGTTAACAGAGCTAAACCATATTTTTGATTGAGCAGTTATGAAACACTCTTTTTGTAGAAAATGCAAGTGGACATTCGGAGCGCTAAGATTGTAATAGAGGAAAAAGGAATATCTCCAATTAAAAACTACACAGAAGCATTCTCTGAAACCACTTTCTGTTCTCCGCATTCAACTAACAGAGTTGAGCCTTACATTTGAAGGAGCAGTTCTGAAACACTCTTTGTGTAGAAACTGCCAGTGGATATTTGGAGTGCGAAGTGGGTAATAGTCCAAAAAGGAGTATCTTCAAGTAAATACTACACAGAAGCATTCTGTGAAACTTCTTTCTGTTCTGTGCATTCAACTAAGAGAGTTGAACCTTACATTTGATTGAGCCGTTCTGAAACACTCTTTCTGTAGAAACTGCAATTGGACATTCTGAGCGCTAAGACTCCTATATTGGAGAAAGGAATATCTTCAAATAAAAACTACACAGAAGCATTGTTTGAAACTTATTTCTGATATGTGCATTCAGCTAACGGAGTTAAACCATACTTTTGATTGCGCAGTTCAGAACACTCTTTCTGTAGAAAATGCAAGTGGACATTCAGAGCGCTAAGAGGGTAATAGTGGAAAAAGGAATATATTCAAATATAAACTACACAGAAGCATTGTGTGAAACTTCTTTCTGTTCTGTGCATTCAACTACCAGGGTTGAACCTTACTTTTGATTGAGCCGTTCTGAAACACTCTTTCTGTAGAAACTGCAATTGGACATTCTGAGCGGTAAGAGACCTATATTGGAAAAAGGAATATCTTCAAATAAAAACTACACAGAAGAATTCTGTGAAACTTCTTTCTGATCTGTGCATTCAACTAACAGAGTTAAACCATACTTCTGATGGAGCAGTTCTGAACACACTTTCTGTTGAAAATGCAAGTGGACATTCCGAGCTCTAAGAGGGTAATAGTGGAAAAAGTAATACCGTCAAATATGAACTACAGAGAAGCATTCTGTGAAACTACTTTCTGTTCTGTGCATTGAAATAGCAGAGTTGAACCTTACTTTTGAAAGAGCCATTCTGAAACACTCTTTCTGTAGAAACTGCAATTGGACAATCTGAGCACTAAGAGGCCTATATTGGGAAAAAGTATATCTTCAAATAAAAACTACACAGAAGCATTCTGTGCAACTTCTTTCTAATCTGTGCATTCAGCTAAGAGAGTTAAATCATACATTTGATTGAGCAGTTCTGAACACTCTTTCTGTAGAAAATGCAACTGGACTTTTGGAGCGCTAAGAGGGTAGTAGTGGAAAAAGTAATATATTCAAATATAAACTACACAGAAGCATTCTGTGAAACTACTTTCTGTTCTGTGCATTCAACTAACAGAGTTGAACCTTACTTTTGATTGAGCCTCTCTGAAACACTCTTTCTGTAGAAACTGCAATTGGACATTCTGAGCGCTAAGACTCCTATATTGGAGAAAGGAATATCTTCAAATAAAAAGTACACAGAAGCATTCTGTGAAAATTCTTTCTGATCTGTGCATTCAGCTAACAGAGTTAAACCATACTTTGGATTGAGCAGTTCTGAACACTCTTTCTGTAGAAAATGAAAGTGGACATTCGGAGCGCTAAGAGGGTAATACTGAAAAAGGGAATATATTCAAATATAAACTACACAGAGGCATTCTGTGAAACTCCTTTCTGTTCTCTGCATTCAACTAACAGAGTTGAGCCCTACTTTTGAAGGAGCAGTTCTGAAACACTCTTTGTTTAGAAACTGAAATTGGACATTCGGAGAGCTAAGAGGATAATAGTCGAAAAAGGAATATCTTCAACAAAATACTACACGGAAGGATTCTGTGAAACTTATTTCTGATATGTGCATTCAAATAACAGAATAAAACCATACTTTTGATTGAGCCGTTCAGAACACTCTTTCTGTAGAAAATGCAAGTGGACATTCGGAGCACTAAGAGGGTAATACTGGAAAAAGGAATATATTCAACTATAAACTACACAGAAGCATTCTGTGAAACTTCTTGCTGTTCTGTGCATTCAAGTAACAGAGTTGAACCTTACTTTTGATTGAGCCTTTCTGAAACTCTCTTTCTGTAGAAAATGCAAGTGGACATTCGGAGCGCTAAGATGGTAATAGTGGAAAAAGGAATACATTCAAATATAAACTACACAGAAGCATTCTGTGAAACTTCTTTCTGTTCTGTGCATTCAACTAACAGAGTTGAACCTTACTTTTGATTGAGCCTTCTGAAACACTCATTCTGTAGAAACGGCAATTGGACATTCTGAGCGCTAAGTGGCCTATATTGGGAAAAAGAATATCTCCAAATAAAAACTACTCAGAAGCATTCTGTGAAACTTATTTCTGATCTGTGCATTCAGCTAACAGAGTTAAACCATACTTTTGATTGGGAAGTTATGAGACACTCTTTCTGTAGAAAACGCAAGTGGACATTCGGAGCGCTAAAATTGCATTAGTGGAAAAAGGAATATCCCCAAATTAAAACTACACAGAAGCATTCTCTGAAACTCCTTTCTGTTCTCTGCATTCAACTAACTGATTTGAGCCTTACTTTGAAGGAGCTGTTCTCAAACAATCTTTGTGTAGAAACTGCCAGTGGACATTCGGAATGCTAAGAGGGTAATAGTCGAAAAAGGAATATCTATAACTAAATACTACACAGAAGCATTCTGTGAAACTTCTTTCTGTTCTGTGCATTCAACTAAAAGAGTTCAACCTTACTTTTGATTGAGCCGTTCTGAAACACTCTTTCTGTAGAAAATGCAAGTGGTGATTCGGAGAGCTAAGAGGGTAATAGTGGAAAAAGGAATATCTTCAATTATAAACTACACAGAAGCATTCTCTGAAACTACTTTCTGTTCCGTGCATTCAACTAACAGTATTGAACCTTACTTTTGATTGAGCAGTTCTGAAACTCTCTTTCTGTAGATACTGCAATTGGACATTCTGAGCGCTAAGAGACCTATATTGGAAAAAGGAATATCTTCAAATAAAAACTACACAGAAGAATTCTGTGAAACTTCTTTCTGATCTGTGCATTCAACTAACAGAGTTAAACCATACTTTTGATTGAGAAGTTCTGAACACTCTTTCTGTAGAAAATGCAAGTGGACATTCCGAGCTCTAAGAGGGTAATAGTGGAAAAAGTAACACCGTCAAATATGAACTACAGAGAAGCATTCTGTGAAACTGCATTCTGTTCTGTGCATTGAAATAGCAGAGTTGAATCTTACTTTTGAAAGAGCCATTCTGAGACACTCTTTCTGTAGAAACTGCAATTGGACAATCTGAGCACTAAGAGGCCTATATTGGGAAAAAGTATATCTTCAAATAAAAACTACACAGAAGCATTCTGTGCAACTTCTTTCTAATCTGTGCATTCAGCTATGAGAGTTAAATCATACATTTGATTGAGCAGTTCTGAACACTCTTTCTGTAGAAAATGCAACTGGACATTTGGAGCGCTAAGAGGGTAGTAGTGGAAAAAGTAATATATTCAAATATAAACTACACAGAAGCATTCTGTGAAACTACTTTCTGTTCTGTTCATTCAACTAACAGAGTTGAACCTTACTTTTGATTGAGCCTTTCTGAAACACTCTTTCTGTAGAAACTGCAATTGGACATTCTGAGCGCTAAGACTCCTATATTGGAGAAAGGAATATCTTCAAATAAAAAGTACACAGAAGCATTCTGTGAAAATTCTTTCTGATCTGTGCATTCAGCTAACAGAGTTAAACCATACTTTGGATTGAGCAGTTCTGAACACTCTTTCTGTAGAAAATGCAAGTGGACATTCCGAGCTCTAAGAGGGTAATAGTGGAAAAAGTAATACCGTCAAATATGAACTACAGAGAAGCATTCTGTGTAACTACTTTCTGTTCTGTGCATTGAAATAGCAGAGTTGAACCTTACTTTTGAAAGAGCCATTCTGAAACACTCTTTCTGTAGAAACTGCAATTGGACAATCTGAGCACTAAGAGACCTATATTGGGGAAAAGTATATCTTCAAATAAAAACTACACAGAAGCATTCTGTGCAACTTCTTTCTAATCTGTGCATTCAGCTAAGAGAGTTAAATCATACATTTGATTGAGCAGTTCTGAACACTCTTTCTGTAGAAAATGCAACTGGACTTTTGGAGCGCTAAGAGGGTAGTAGTGGAAAAAGTAATATATTCAAATATAAACTACACAGAAGCATTCTGTGAAACTACTTTCTGTTCTGTGCATTCAACTAACAGAGTTGAACCTTACTTTTGATTGAGCCTTTCTGAAACACTCTTTCTGTAGAAACTGCAATTGGACATTCTGAGCGCTAAGACTCCTATATTGGAGAAAGGAATATCTTCAAATAAAAAGTACACAGAAGCATTCTGTGAAAATTCTTTCTGATCTGTGCATTCAGCTAACAGAGTTAAACCATACTTTGGATTGAGCAGTTCTGAACACTCTTTCTGTAGAAAATGCAAGTGGACATTCGGAGCGCTAAGAGGGTAATACTGAAAAAGGGAATATATTCAAATATAAACTACACAGAGGCATTCTGTGAAACTCCTTTCTGTTCTCTGCATTCAACTAACAGAGTTGAGCCCTACTTTTGAAGGAGCAGTTCTGAAACACTCTTTGTTTAGAAACTGAAATTGGACATTCGGAGAGCTAAGAGGATAATAGTCGAAAAAGGAATATCTTCAACAAAATACTACACGGAAGGATTCTGTGAAACTTATTTCTGATATGTGCATTCAAATAACAGAATAAAACCATACTTTTGATTGAGCCGTTCAGAACACTCTTTCTGTAGAAAATGCAAGTGGACATTCGGAGCACTAAGAGGGTAATACTGGAAAAAGGAATATATTCAACTATAAACTACACAGAAGCATTCTGTGAAACTTCTTGCTGTTCTGTGCATTCAAGTAACAGAGTTGAACCTTACTTTTGATTGAGCCTTTCTGAAACTCTCTTTCTGTAGAAAATGCAAGTGGACATTCGGAGCGCTAAGATGGTAATAGTGGAAAAAGGAATACATTCAAATATAAACTACACAGAAGCATTCTGTGAAACTTCTTTCTGTTCTGTGCATTCAACTAACAGAGTTGAACCTTACTTTTGATTGAGCCTTCTGAAACACTCATTCTGTAGAAACGGCAATTGGACATTCTGAGCGCTAAGTGGCCTATATTGGGAAAAAGAATATCTCCAAATAAAAACTACTCAGAAGCATTCTGTGAAACTTATTTCTGATCTGTGCATTCAGCTAACAGAGTTAAACCATACTTTTGATTGGGAAGTTATGAGACACTCTTTCTGTAGAAAACGCAAGTGGACATTCGGAGCGCTAAAATTGTATTAGTGGAAAAAGGAATATCCCCAAATTAAAACTACACAGAAGCATTCTCTGAAACTCCTTTCTGTTCTCTGCATTCAACTAACTGATTTGAGCCTTACTTTGAAGGAGCTGTTCTCAAACAATCCTTGTGTAGAAACTGCCAGTGGACATTCGGAATGCTAAGAGGGTAATAGTCGAAAAAGGAATATCTATAACTAAATACTACACAGAAGCATTCTGTGAAACTTCTTTCTGTTCTGTGCATTCAACTAAAAGAGTTCAACCTTACTTTTGATTGAGCCGTTCTGAAACACTCTTTCTGTAGAAAATGCAAGTGGTGATTCGGAGCGCTAAGAGGGTAATAGTGGAAAAAGGAATATCTTCAATTATAAACTACACAGAAGCATTCTCTGAAACTTCTTTCTGTTCCGTGCATTCAACTAACAGTATTGAACCTTACTTTTGATTGAGCAGTTCTGAAACTCTCTTTCTGTAGATACTGCAATTGGACATTCTGAGCGCTAAGAGACCTATATTGGAAAAAGGAATATCTTCAAATAAAAACTACACGGAAGAATTCTGTGAAACTTCTTTCTGATCTGTGCATTCAACTAACAGAGTTAAACCATACTTTTGATTGAGCAGTTCTGAACACTCTTTCTGTAGAAAATGCAAGTGGACATTCCGAGCTCTAAGAGGGTAATAGTGGAAAAAGTAATACCGTCAAATATGAACTACAGAGAAGCATTCTGTGAAACTACTTTCTGTTCTGTGCATTGAAATAGCAGAGTTGAATCTTACTTTTGAAAGAGCCATTCTGAAACACTCTTTCTGTAGAAACTGCAATTGGACAATCTGAGCACTAAGAGGCCTATATTGGGAAAAAGTATATCTTCAAATAAAAACTACACAGAAGCATTCTGTGCAACTTCTTTCTAATCTGTGCATTCAGCTAAGAGAGTTAAATCATACATTTGATTGAGCAGTTCTGAACACTCTTTCTGTAGAAAATGCAACTGGACATTTGGAGCGCTAAGAGGGTAGTAGTGGAAAAAGTAATATATTCAAATATAAACTACACAGAAGCATTCTGTGAAACTACTTTCTGTTCTGTGCATTCAACTAACAGAGTTGAACCTTACTTTTGATTGAGCCTTTCTGAAACACTCTTTCTGTAGAAACTGCAATTGGACATTCTGAGCGCTAAGACTCCTATATTGGAGAAAGGAATATCTTCAAATAAAAAGTACACAGAAGCATTCTGTGAAAATTCTTTCTGATCTGTGCATTCAGCTAACAGAGTTAAACCATACTTTGGATTGAGCAGTTCTGAACACTCTTTCTGTAGAAAATGCAAGTGGACATTCGGAGCGCTAAGAGGGTAATACTGAAAAAGGGAATATATTCAAATATAAACTACACAGGGGCATTCTGTGAAACTCCTTTCTGTTCTCTGCATTCAACTAACAGAGTTGAGCCCTACTTTTGAAGGAGCAGTTCTGAAACACTCTTTGTTTAGAAACTGAAATTGGACATTCGGAGAGCTAAGAGGATAATGGTCGAAAAAGGAATATCTTCAACAAAATACTACACGGAAGGATTCTGTGAAACTTATTTCTGATATGTGCATTCAAATAACAGAGTAAAACCATACTTTTGATTGAACCGTTCAGAACACTCTTTCTGTAGAAAATGCAACTGGACATTCAGAGCGCTAAGTGGGTAATAGTGGAAAATGGAATATCTTCAAATATAAACTACACAGAAAAATTCTGTGAAACTTATTTCTGATCTGTGCATTCACCTAAAGAGTTAAAACATACTTTTGATAGAGCAGTTCTGAACACACTTTCTGTAGAAAATGCAAGTGGACATTCTGAGCTCTAAAAAGGGTAACAGTGGAAAAAGGAATATGTTCAAATACAAACTACACAGAAGCAATCTGTGAAACTACATTCTGTTCTGTGCATTCAACTAACAGAGTTGAACCTTACTTTTGATTGAGCCGTTCTGAAACACTCTTTCTGTAGAAACTGCAATTGGACATTCTGAGTGCTAAGAGGCCTATATTGGGAAAAATAATATCTTCAAATAAAAACTACACAGAAGCATTGTGTGAAACTTATTTCTGATATGTGCATTCAGCTAACAGAGTTAAACCATACTTTTGATTGCGCAGTTCAGAACACTCTTTCTGTAGAAAATGCAAGTGGACATTCGGAGCGCTAAGAGGGTAATAGTGGAAAAAGGAATATATTCAAATATAAACTACACAGTAGCATTCTGTGAAACTTCTTTCTGTTCTGTGCATTCAGCTAACAGAGTTAAACCTTACTTTTGATTGAGCCGTTCTGAAACACTCTTTCTGTAGAAACTGCAATTAGACATTCTAAGCGTTAAGAGGCCTACATTGGGAAAAACAATATCTTCAAATAAAAACTACACAGATGCATTCTGTGAAACTTATTTCTGATCTGTAAATTCAGTTAACAGAGCTAAACCATATTTTTGATTGAGCAGTTATGAAACACTCTTTTTGTAGAAAATGCAAGTGGACATTCGGAGCGCTAAGATTGTAATAGAGGAAAAAGGAATATCTCCAGTTAAAAACTACACAGAAGCATTCTCTGAAACCCATTTCTGTTCTCCGCATTCAACTAACAGAGTTGAGCCTTACTTTTGAAGGAGCAGTTCTGAAACACTCTTTGTGTAGAAACTGCTAGTGGATATTCTGAGCGCTAAGTGGGTAATAGTCCAAAAAGGAGTATCTTCAACTAAATACTACACAGAAGCATTCTGTGAAACTTCTTTCTGTTCTGTGTATTCAACTAAGAAAGTTGAACCTTACATTTGATTGAGCCGTTCTGAAACACTCTTTCTGTAGAAACTGCAATTGGACATTCTGAGCGCTAAGAGGCCTATATTGGGAAAAATAATATCTTCAAATAAAAACTACACAGAAGCATTGTTTGAAACTTTTGTCTGATATATGCATTCAGCTAACAGAGTTAAACCATACTTTTGATTGCGCAGTTCAGAACACTCTTTCTGTAGAAAGTGCAAGTGGACATTCGGAGCGCTATGAGGGTAATAGTGGAAAAAGTAATATATTCAAATATAAACTACACAGAAGCATTCTGTGAAACTTCTTTCTGTTCTTTGCATTCAACTACCAGGGTTGAACCTTACTTTAGATTGAGCCGTTCTGAAACACTCTTTCTGTAGAAACTGCAATTGGACATTCTGAGCGCTAAGAGTCCTATATTGGGAAAAAGAATATCTACAAATAAAAACTACACAGAAGCATTCTGTGAAACTACTTTCTGTTCTGTTCATTCAACTAAAACTGTTGAACCTTAGCTTTGATTGAGCCGTTCTGAAACACTCTTTCTGTAGAAAATGCAAGTGGAGATTCGGAGCGCTAAGAGGGTAATAGTGGAAAAAGGAATGTCTTCAAATATAAACTACACAGAATCATTCTGTGAAACTTCTTTCTGATCTGTGCATTCAGCTAACAGTGTTAAACCATACTTTTGATTGAGCAGATCTGAACACTCTTTCTGTAGAAAATGCAAATGGACATTTGGAGTGCTAAGAGGGTATTCGTGGAAAAAGGAATATATTCAAATATAAACTACACAGAAGCATTCTGTGAAACTTCTTTCTGATCTGAGCATTCAGCTAACAGAGTTAAACCATACTTTTTATTGAGCAGTTTTGAAACACTCTGTCTGTAGAAAATGCAACTGGACATTCGTAGCGCTAAGTGGGTAATAGTGGAAAAAAGAATATGTTCAAATATAAACTACACAGAAGCATTGTATGAAACTTCTTTCTGTTCTGTGCATTCAACTAACAGAGTTGAACCTTACTTTTGATTGAGCCGTTCTGAAACCGTCTTTCTGTAGAAACTGCAATTGGACATTCTGAGCGCTAAGAGGCCTATATTGGGAAAAATAATATCTTCAAATAAAAACTACACAGAAGTATTGTGTGAAACTTATTTCTGATATGTGCATTCAGCTTACAGAGTTAAACCATACTTTTGATTGCGCAGTTCCGAACACTCTTTCCGTAGAAAAGGCAAGTGGACATTCGGAGCGCTAAGAGGGTAATAGTGGAAAAAGGAATATATTCAAATATAAACTACACGGTAGCATTCTGTGAAACTTCTTTCTGTTCTGTGCATTCATCTAACAGGGTTGAACCTTACTTTTGATTGAGCCGTTCTGAAACACTCTTTCTGTAGAAACTGCAATTGGACATGCTAAGCGCTAAGAGGCCTACATTGGGAAAAAGAATATCTTCAAATAAAAATTACACAGATGCATTCTGTGAAACTTATTTCTGATCTGTAAATTCAGTTAACAGAGCTAAACCATATTTTTGATTGAGCAGTTATGAAACTCTCTTTTTGTAGAAAATGCAAGCGGACATTCGGAGCGCTAAGATTGTAATAGAGGAAAAAGAATATCTCCAATTAAAAACTACACAGAAGCATTCTCTGAAACACCTTTCTGTTCTCCGCATTCAACTAACAGAGTTGAGCCTTACTTTTGAAGGAGCAGTTGTGAAACACTCTTTGTGTAGAAACTGCCAGTGGATATTCTGAGCGCTAAGTGTGTAATAGTCCAAAAAGGAGTATCTTCAACTAAATACTACACAGAATCATTCTGTGAAACTTCTTTCTGTTCTGTGCATTCAACTAAGAGAGTTGAACCTTACATTTGATTGAGCCGTTCTGAAACACTCTTTCTGTAGAAACTGCAATTGGACATTCTGAGCGCTAAGAGGCCTATATTGGGAAAAATAATATCTTCAAATAAAAACTACACAGAAGCATTTTTTGAAACATATTTCTGATATGTGCATTCAGCTAACAGAGTTAAACTATACTTTTGATTGCGCAGTTCAGAACACTCTTTCTGTAGAAAATGCAAGTGGACATTCGGAGCGCTAAGAGGGTAATAGTGGAAAAAGGAATATATTCAAATATAAACGACACAGAAGCATTCTGTGAAACTTCTTTCTGTTCTGTGCATTCAACTACCAGGGTTGAACCTTACTTTTGATTGAGCCGTTCTGAAACACTCTTTCTGTAGAAACTGCAATTGGACATTCTGAGCGCTAAGAGGCCTATATTGGGAAAAAGAATATCTACAAATAAAAACTACACAGAAGCATTCTGTGAAACTTCTTTCTGTTCAGGTCATTCAACTAAAAGAGTTGAACCTTAGTTTTGATTGAGCCGTTCTGAAACACTCTTTCTGTAGAAAATGCAAGTGGAGATTCGGAGCGCTAAGTGGGTAATAGTGGAAAAAGGAATGTCTTCAAATATAAACTACACAGAATCATTCTATGAAACTTCTTTCTGATCTGTGCATTCAGCTAACAGAGTTAAACCATACTTTTGATTGATCAGATCTGAACAATCTTTCTGTAGAAAATGCAACTGGACAATTGGAGCGCTAAGAGCGTAGTAGTGGAAAAAGGAATATATTCAAATATAAACTACACAGAAGCATTCTGTGAAACTTCTTTCTGATCTTAGCATTCAGCTAACAGAGTTAAACCATACTTTTGATTGAGCAGTTTTGAAACACTCTGTCTGTAGAAAATGCAACTGGACATTCGTAGCGCTAAGTGGGTAATAGTGGAAAAAAGAATATGTTCAAATATAAACTACACAGAAGCATTGTATGAAACTTCTTTCTGTTCTCTGCATTCAACTAACAGAGTTGAACCTTACTTTTGATTGAGCCGTTCTGAAACCCTCTTTCTGTAGAAAATGCAGTTGGACATTCTGAGCGCTAAGAGGCCTATATTGGGAAAAAGAATGTCTACAAATAAAAACTACACAGAACTATTCTGTGAAACTACTTTCTGTTCTGTTCATTCAACTAAAAGAGTTGAACCTTACTTTTGATTGAGCCATTCTGAAACACTCTTTCTGTAGAAAATGCAAGTGGAGATTTGGAGCGCTAAGAGGGTAATAGTGGAAAAAGGAATGTCTTCAAATATAGACTACACAGAATCATTCTGTGGAACTTCTTTCTGATCTGTGCATTCAGCTAACAGAGTTAAACCATACTTTTGATTGAGCAGATCTGAACACTCTTTCTGTAGAAAATGCAACTGGACATTTGGAGCGCTAAGAGGGTAGTAGTGGAAAAAAGAATATGTTCAAATATAAACTACACAGAAGCATTGTATGAAACTTCTTTCTGTTCTGTGCATTCAACTAAGAGTGTTGAACCTTACATTTGATTGAGCCGTTCTGAAACACTCTTTCTGTAGAAACAGCAACTGGACATTCTGAGCGTTAAGAGACCTATATTGGGAAAAATAATATCTTCAAATAAAAACTACACAGAAGCATTGTTTGAAACTTATTTCTGATATGTGCATTCAGCTAACAGAGTTAAACCATACTTTTGATTGCGAAGTTCAGAACACTCTTTCTGTAGAAAATGCAAGTGGACATTCGGAGCGCTAAGAGGGTAATAGTGGAAAAAGGAATATATTCAAATATAAACTACACAGAAGCATTCTGTGAAACTTCTTTCTGTTCTGTGCATTCAACTACCAGGGTTGAACCTTACTTTTGATTGAGCCGTTCTGAAACACTCTTTCTGTGGAAACTGCAATTGGACATTCTGAGCTCTAAGAGGACTATATTGGGAAAAAGAATATCTACAAATGAAAACTACACAGAAGCATTCTGTGAAACTTCTTTCTCTTCTGTTCATTCAACTAAAAGATTTGAACTTTAGTTTTGATTGATCCGTTCTGAAACACTCTTTCTGTAGTAAATGCAAGTGGAGATTCGGAGCGCTAAGAAGGTAATAGTGGAAAAACGAATGTCTTCAAATATAAACTACACAGAATCATCCTCTGAAACTTCTTTCTGATCTGTGCATTCAGCTAACAGAGTTAAACAATACTTTTGATTGAGCAGATCTGAACACTCTTTCTGTAGAAAATGCAACTGGACATTTGGAGCGCTAAGAGCGTAGTAGTGGAAAAAGGAATATATTCAAATATAAACTACACAGAAGCATTCTGTGAAACTTCTT
Source organism: Symphalangus syndactylus (assembly GCF_028878055.3). Classification (NCBI taxonomy): domain Eukaryota; kingdom Metazoa; phylum Chordata; class Mammalia; order Primates; family Hylobatidae; genus Symphalangus; species Symphalangus syndactylus. The sequence goes on from NC_072439.2 coordinate 105,318,251, forward strand.
TCTGATCTGAGCATTCAGCTAACAGAGTTAAACCATACTTTTGATTGAGCACTTTTGAAACACTCTGTCTGTAGAAAATGCAACTGGACATTCGTAGCGCTAAGTGGGTAATAGTGGAAAAAAGAATATGTTCAAATATAAACTACACAGAAGCATTGTATGAAACTTCTTTCTGTTCTGTGCATTCAACTAACAGAGTTGAACCTTACTTTAGATTGAGCCGTTCTGAAACACTCTTTCTGTAGAAACTGCAATTGGACATTCTGAGCGCTAAGAGGCCTATATTGGGAAAAAGAATGTCTACAAATAAAAACTACACAGAACTATTCTGTGAAACTACTTTCTGTTCTGTTCATTCAACTAAAAGAGTTGAACCTTACTTTTGATTGAGCCATTCTGAAACACCCTTTCTGTAGAAAATGCAAGTGGAGATTTGGAGCGCTAAGAGGGTAATAGTGGAAAAAGGAATGTCTTCAAATATAGACTACACAGAATCATTCTGTGGAACTTCTTTCTGATCTGTGCATTCAGCTAACAGAGTTAAACCATACTTTTGATTGAGCAGATCTGAACACTCTTTCTGTAGAAAATGCAACTGGACATTTGGAGCGCTAAGAGGGTAGTAGTGGAAAAAAGAATATGTTCAAATATAAACTACACAGAAGCATTGTATGAAACTTCTTTCTGTTCTGTGCATTCAACTAAGAGTGTTGAACCTTACATTTGATTGAGCCGTTCTGAAACACTCTTTCTGTAGAAACAGCAACTGGACATTGTGAGCGTTAAGAGACCTATATTGGGAAAAATAATATCTTCAAATAAAAACTACACAGAAGCATTGTTTGAAACTTATTTCTGATATGTGCATTCAGCTAACAGAGTTAAACCATACTTTTGATTGCGAAGTTCAGAACACTCTTTCTGTAGAAAATGCAAGTGGACATTCGGAGCGCTAAGAGGGTAATAGTGGAAAAAGGAATATATTCAAATATAAACTACACAGAAGCATTCTGTGAAACTTCTTTCTGTTCTGTGCATTCAACTACCAGGGTTGAACCTTACTTTTGATTGAGCCGTTCTGAAACACTCTTTCTGTGGAAACTGCAATTGGACATTCTGAGCTCTAAGAGGACTATATTGGGAAAAAGAATATCTACAAATGAAAACTACACAGAAGCATTCTGTGAAACTTCTTTCTCTTCTGTTCATTCAACTAAAAGAGTTGAACCTTAGTTTTGATTGATCCGTTCTGAAACACTCTTTCTGTAGTAAATGCAAGTGGAGATTCGGAGCGCTAAGAAGGTAATAGTGGAAAAACGAATGTCTTCAAATATAAACTACACAGAATCATCGTCTGAAACTTCTTTCTGATCTGTGCATTCAGCTAACAGAGTTAAACAATACTTTTGATTGAGCAGATCTGAACACTCTTTCTGTAGAAAATGCAACTGGACATTTGGAGCGCTAAGAGCGTAGTAGTGGAAAAAGGAATATATTCAAATATAAACTACACAGAAGCATTCTGTGAAACTTCTTTCTGATCTGAGCATTCAGCTAACAGAGTTAAACCATACTTTTGATTGAGCAGTTTTGAAATACTCTGTCTGTAGAAAATGCAACTGGACATTCGTAGCGCTAAGTGGGTAATAGTGGAAAAAAGAATATGTTCAAATATAAACTACACAGAAGCATTGTATGAAACTTCTTTCTGTTCTGTGCATTCAACTAACAGAGTTGAACCTTACTTTAGATTGAGCCGTTCTGAAACACTCTTTCTGTAGAAACTGCAATTGGACATTCTGAGCGCTAAGAGGCCTATATTGGGAAAAAGAATGTCTACAAATAAAAACTACACAGAACTATTCTGTGAAACTACTTTCTGTTCTGTTCATTCAACTAAAAGAGTTGAACCTTACTTTTGATTGAGCCATTCTGAAACACTCTTTCTGTAGAAAATGCAAGTGGAGATTTGGAGCGCTAAGAGGGTAATAGTGGAAAAAGGAATGTCTTCAAATATAGACTACACAGAATCATTCTGTGGAACTTCTTTCTGATCTGTGCATTCAGCTAACAGAGTTAAACCATACTTTTGATTGAGCAGATCTGAACACTCTTTCTGTAGAAAATGCAACTGGACATTTGGAGCGCTAAGAGGGTAGTAGTGGAAAAAAGAATATGTTCAAATATAAACTACACAGAAGCATTGTATGAAACTTCTTTCTGTTCTGTGCATTCAACTAAGAGTGTTGAAGCTTACATTTGATTGAGCCGTTCTGAAACACTCTTTCTGTAGAAACAGCAACTGGACATTCTGAGCGTTAAGAGACCTATATTGGGAAAAATAATATCTTCAAATAAAAACTACACAGAAGCATTGTTTGAAACTTATTTCTGATATATGCATTCAGCTAACAGAGTTAAACCATACTTTTGATTGCGAAGTTCAGAACACTCTTTCTGTAGAAAATGCAAGTGGACATTCGGAGCGCTAAGAGGGTAATAGTGGAAAAAGGAATATATTCAAATATAAACTACACAGAAGCATTCTGTGAAACTTGTTCTGTTCTGTGCATTCAACTACCAGGGTTGAACCTTACTTTTGATTGAGCCGTTCTGAAACACTCTTTCTGTGGAAACTGCAATTGGACATTCTGAGATCTAAGAGGACTATATTGGGAAAAAGAATATCTACAAATGAAAACTACACAGAAGCATTCTGTGAAACTTCTTTCTCTTCTGTTCATTCAACTAAAAGAGTTGAACCTTAGTTTTGATTGATCCGTTCTGAAACACTCTTTCTGTAGTAAATGCAAGTGGAGATTCGGAGCGCTAAGAAGGTAATAGTGGAAAAACGAATGTCTTCAAATATAAACTACACAGAATCATCCTCTGAAACTTCTTTCGGATCTGTGCATTCAGCTAACAGAGTTAAACCATACTTTTGATTGAGCAGATCTGAACACTCTTTCTGTAGAAAATGCAACTGGACATTTGGAGCGCTAAGAGCGTAGTAGTGGAAAAAGGAATATATTCAAATATAAACTACACAGAAGCATTCTGTGAAACTTCTTTCTGATCTGAGCATTCAGCTAACAGAGTTAAACCATACTTTTGATTGAGCAGTTTTGAAATACTCTGTCTGTAGAAAATGCAACTGGACATTCCTAGCGCTAAGTGGGTAATAGTGGAAAAAAGAATATGTTCAAATATAAACTACACAGAAGCATTGTATGAAACTCCTTTCTCTTCTGTGCATTCAACTAACAGAGTTGAACCTTACTTTAGATTGAGCCGTTCTGAAACACTCTTTCTGTAGAAACTGCAATTGGACATTCTGAGCGCTAAGAGGCCTATATTGGGAAAAAGAATATCTACAAATAAAAACTACACAGAAGTATTCTGTGAAAATTCTTTCTCTTCTGTTCATTCAACTAAAAGAGTTGAACCTTAGTTTTGATTGAGCCGTTCTGAAACACTCTTTCTGTAGAAAATGCAAGTGGAGATTCGGAGCGCTAAGAGGTTAATAGTGGAAAAAGGAATGTCTTCAAATATAAACTACACAGAATCATTCGGTGAAACTTCTTTCTGATCTGTGCATTCAGCTAACAGAGTTAAACCATACTTTTGATTCAGCAGATCTGAACACTCTTTCTGTAGAAAATGCAACTGGACATTTGGAGCGCTAAGAGGTTAGTAGTGGAAAAAGGAATATATTCAAATATAAACTACACAGAAGCATTCTGTGAAACTTGTTTCGGATCTGAGCATTCAGCTAACAGAGTTAAACCATACTTTTGATTGAGCAGTTTTGAAACACTCTGTCTGTAGAAAATGCAACTGGACATTCATAGCGCTAAGTGGGTAATAGTGGAAAAAAGAATATGTTCAAATATAAACTACACAGAAGCATTGTATGAAACTTCTTTCTGTTCTGTGCATTCAACTAACAGAGTTGAACCGTACTTTTGATTCAGCCTTTCTGAAACACTCTTTTTGTAGAAACTGCAATTGGACATTCTAAGCGCTAAGAGGCCTATATTGGGAAAAATAATATCTTCAAATAAAAACTACACAGAAGCATTGTGTGAAACTTATTTCTGATATGTGCATTCAGCTAACAGAGTTAAACCATACTTTTGATTGCGCAGTTCCGAACACTCTTTCTGTAGAACATGCAAGTGGACATTCGGAGCGCTAAGAGGGTAATAGTGGAAAAAGGAATATATTCAAATATAAAGTACACAGTAGTATTCTGTGAAACTTCTTTCTGTTCTGTGCATTCAATTAACAGAGTTGAACCTTGCTTTTGATTGAGCCGTTCTGACACACTCTTTCTGTAGAAACTGCAATTGGACATTCTAAGCGCTAAGAGGCCTACATTGGGGAAAAGAATATGTTCAAATAAAAACTACACAGATGCATTCTGTGAAACTTATTTCTGATCTGTAAATTCAGTTAACAGAGCTAAACCATGTTTTTGATTGAGCAGTTATGAAACACTCTTTTTGTAGAAAATGCAAGTGGACATTCGGAGCGCTAAGATTGTAATAGAGGAAAAAGGAATATCTCCAATTAAAAACTACACAGAAGCATTCTCTGAAACACCTTTCTGTTCTCCGCATTCAACTAACAGAGTTGAGCCTTACTTTTGAAGGAGCAGTTCTGAAACGCTCTTTGTGTAGAAACTGCCAGTGGATATTCGGAGCGCTAAGTGGGTAATAGTCCAAAAAGGAGTATCTTCAACTAAATACTACACAGAAGCATTCTGTGAAACTTCTTTCTGTTCTGTGCATTCAACTAAGAGAGTTGAACCTTACATTTGATTGAGCCGTTCTGAAACACTCTTTCTGTAGAAACTGCAATTGGACATTCTGAGCGCTAAGAGGTCTATATTGGGAAATATAATCTCTTCAAATAAAAACTACACAGAAGCATTGTTTGAAACTTATTTCTGATATGTGCATTCAGCTAACAGAGTTAAACCATACTTTTGATTGCGCAGTTCAGAACACTCTTTCTGTAGAATATGCAAGTGGACATTCGGAGCGCTAAGAGGGTCATATTGGAAAAAGGAATATATTCAAATATAAACTACACAGAAGCATTCTGTGAAACTTCTTTCTGTTCTGTGCATTCAACAACCAGGGTTGAACCTTACTTTTGATTGAGCCGTTCTGAAACACTCTTTCTGTAGAAACCGCAATTGGACATTCTGAGCGCTAAGTGGCCTATATTGGGAAAAAGAATATCTAGAAATAAAAACTACACAGAAGCATTCTGTGAAACTTCTTTCTGTTCAGTTCATTCAACTAAAAGAGTTGAACCTTAGTTTTGATTGAGCCGTTCTGAAACACTCTCTCTGTAGAAAATGCAAGTGGAGATTCGGAGCGCTAAGAGGGTAATAGTGGAAAAAGGAATGTCTTCAAATATAAACTACACAGAATCATTCTATGAAACTTCTTTCAGATCTGTGCATTCAGCTAACACAGTTAAACCATACTTTTGATTGAGCAGATCTGAACACTCTTTCTGTAGAAAATGCAACTGGACATTTGGAGCGCTAAGAGCGTAGTAGTGGAAAAAGGAATATATTCAAATATAAACTACACAGAAGCATTCTGTGAAACTTCTTTCTGATCTGAGCATTCAGCTAACAGAGTTAAACCATAGATTTGATTGAGCAGTTTTGAAACTCTCTGTCTGTAGAAAATGCAACTGGACATTCGTAGCGCTAAGTGGGTAATAGTGGAAAAAAGAATATGTTCAAATATAAACTACACAGAAGCATTGTAAGAAACTTCTTTCTGTTCTGTGCATTCAACTAACAGAGTTGAACCTTACTTTTGATTGAGACGTTCTGAAACACTCTTTCTGTAGAAACTGCAATGGGACATTCTGAGCGCTAAGAGGCCTATAATGGGAAAAAAAATGTCTACAAATAAAAACTACACAGAAGTATTCTGTGAAACTTCTTTCTGTTCTGTTCATTCAACTAAAGGAGTTGTACCTTAGATTTGATTGAGCCGTTCTGTAACACTCTTTCTGTAGAAAATGCAAGTGGACATTCGGAGCGCTAAGAGGGTAATAGTGGAAAAAGGAATATATTCAAATATAAACTACACAGAAGCATTCTGTGAAACTTCTTTCTCTTCTCTGCATTCAACTACCAGGGTTGAACGTTACTTTTGATTGAGCGATTCTGAAACACTCTTTCTGTAGAAACTGCAATAGGACATTCTGAGCGCTAAGAGGCCTATATTGGGAAAAAAAATATCTACAAATAAAAACTACACAGAAGCATTCTGTGAAACTTCTTTCTGTTCAGTTCATTCAACAAAAAGAGTTGAACCTTAGTTTTGATTGAGCCGTTCTGAAACACTCTTTCTGTAGAAAATGCAAGTGGAGATTCGGAGCGCTAAGAGGGTAATAGTGGAAAAAGGAATGTCTTCAAATATAAACTACACAGAATCATTCTATGAAACTTCTTTCTGATCTGTGCATTCAGCTAACAGAGTTAAACCATACTTTTGATTGAGCAGATCTGAACACTCTTTCTGTAGAAAATGCAACTGGACATTTGGAGCGCTAAGAGGGTAGTAGTGGAAAAAGGAATATATTCAAATATAAACTACACAGAAGCATTCTGTGAAACTTCTTTCTGATCTGAGCATTCAGCTAACAGAGTTAAACCATACTTTGATTGAGCAGTTTTGAAACACTCTGTCTGTAGAAAATGCAACTGGACATTCGTAGCGCTAAGTGGGTAATAGTGGAAAAAAGAATATGTTCAAATATAAACTACACAGAAGCATTGTATGAAACTACTTTCTCTTCTGTGCATTCAACTAACAGAGTTGAACCTTACTTTTGACTGACCCGTTCTGAAACACTCTTTCTGTAGAAACTGCAATTGGACATTCTGAGCGCTAAGAGACCTATATTGGGAAAAATAATGTCTACAAATAAAAACTACACAGAAGTATTCTGTGAAACTTCTTTCTGTTCTGTTCATTCAACTAAAAGAGTTGAATCTTAGTTTTGATTGAGCCGTTCTGAAACAATCTTTCTGTAGAAAATGCAAGTGGAGATTCGGAGCGCTAAGAGGGTAATAGTGGAAAAAGGAATGTCTTCAAATATAAACTTCACAGATTCATTCTGTGAAACTTCTTTCTGATCTGTGCATTCAGCTAACAGAGTTAAACCATACTTTTGATTGAGCAGATCTGAACACTCTTTCTGTAGAAAATGACACTGGACATTTGGAGCGCTAAGAGGGTAGTAGTGGAAAAAGGAATATATTCAAATATAAACTACACAGAAGCATTCTGTGAAACTTCTTTCTGATCTGAGCATTCAGCTAACCGAGTTAAACCATACTTTTGATTGAGCAGTTTTGAAACACTCTGTCTGTAGAAAATGCAACTGGACATTCGTAGCGCTAAGTGGGTAATAGTGGAAAAAAGAATATGTTCAAATACAAACTACACAGAAGCATTGTATGAAACTTCTTTCTGTTCTGTGCATTCAACTAACAGAGTTGAACCTTACTTTTGATTGAGCCGTTCTGAAACACTCTTTCTGTAGAAACTGCAATTGGACATTCTGAGCGCTAAGAGGCCTATATTGGGAAAAATAATATCTTCAAATAAAAACTACACAGAAGCATTGTGAGAAACTTATTTCTGATATGTGCATTCAGCTAACAGAGTTAAACCATACTTTTGATTGCGCAGTTCCGAACACTCTTTCTGTAGAAAATGCAAGTGGACATTCCGAGCGCTAAGAGGGTAATAGTGGAAAAAGGAATATATTCAAATATAAACTACACAGTAGCATTCTGTGAAACTTCTTTCTGTTCTGTGCATTCAACTAACAGAGTTGAACCTTACTTTTGATTGAGCCGTTCTGAGACACTCTTTTTGTAGAAACTGCAATTGGACATGCTAAGCGCTAAGAGGCCTACATTGGGAAAAAGTATATCTTCAAATAAAAACTACACAGATGCATTCTGTGAAACTTATTTCTGATCTGTAAATTCAGTTAACAGAGCTAAACCATATTTTTGATTGAGCAGTTATGAAACACTCTTTTTGTAGAAAATGCAAGTGGACATTCGGAGCGCTAAGATTGTAATAGAGGAAAAAGAAATATCTCCAATTAAAAACTACACAGAAGCATTCTCTGAAACACCTTACTATTCTCCGCATTCAACTAACAGAGTTGAGCCTTACATTTGAAGGAGCAGTTCTGAAACACTCTTTGTGTAGAAACTGCCAATGGATATTCGGAGCGCTAAGTGGGTAATAGACCAAAAAGGAGTATCTTCAACTAAATACTACACAGAAGCATTCTGTGAAACTTCTTTCTGTTCTGTGCATTCAACTAAGAGAGTTGAACCTTATATTTGATTGAGCCGTTCTGAAACACTCTTTCTGTAGAAACTGCAATTGGACATTCTGAGCGCTAAGGGGCCTATATTGGGAAAAATAATATCTTCAAATAAAAAGTACACAGAAGCATTGTTTGAAACTTATTTCTGATATGTGCATTCAGCTAACAGAGTTAAACCATACTTTTGATTGCGCAGTTCAGAACACTCTTTCTGTAGAATATGCAAGTGGACATTCGGAGCGCTAAGAGGGTAATAGTGGAAAAAGGAATATATTCAAATATAAACTACACAGAAGCATTCTGTGAAACTTCTTTCTCTTCTCTGCATTCAACTACCAGGGTTGAACGTTACTTTTGATTGAGCCATTCTGAAACACTCTTTCTGTAGAAACTGCAATAGGACATTCTGAGCGCTAAGAGGCCTATATTGGGAAAAAGAATATCTACAAATAAAAACTACACAGAAGCATTCTGTGAAACTTCTTTCTGTTCAGTTCATTCAACAAAAAGAGTTGAACCTTAGTTTTGATTGAGCCGTTCTGAAACACTCTTTCTGTAGAAAATGCAAGTGGAGATTCGGAGCGCTAAGAGGGTAATAGTGGAAAAAGGAATGTCTCCAAATATAAACTACACAGAATCATTTTGTGAAACTTCTTTCTGATCTGTGCATTCAGCTAACAGAGTTAAACCATACTTTTGATTGAGCAGATCTGAACACTCTTTCTGTAGAAAATGCAACTGGACATTTGGAGCGCTAAGAGAGTAGTAGTGGAAAAAGGAATATATTCAAATATAAACTACACAGAAGCATTCTGTGAAACTTCTTTCTGTTCTGTGCATTCAACTACCAGGGTTGAACGTTACTTTTGATTGAGCCGTTCTGAAACACTCTTTCTGTAGAAACTGCAATTGGACATGCTAAGAGCTAAGAGGCCTACATTGGGAAAAAGATTATCTTCAAATAAAAACTACACAGATGCATTCTGTGAAACTTATTTCTGATCTGTAAATTCAGTTAACAGAGATAAAATATATTTTTGATTGAGCAGTTATGAAACACACTTTTTGTAGAAAATGCAAGTGGAGATTCGGAGCGCTAAGAGGGTAATAGTGGAAAAAGGAATGTCTTCAAATATAAACTACACAGAATCATTCGGTGAAACTTCTTTCTGGTCTGTGCATTCAGCTAACAGAGTTAAACCATACTTTTGATTGAGCAGATCTGAACACTCTTTCTGTAGAAAATGCAACTGGACATTTGGAGCGCTAAGAGCGTAGTAGTGGAAAAAGGAATATATTCAAATATAAACTACACAGAAGCATTCTGTGAAACTTCTTTCTGATCTGAGCATTCAGCTAACAGAGTTAAACCATACTTTTGATTGAGCAGTTTTGAAACACTCTGTCTGTAGAAAATGCAACTGGACATTCGTAGCGCTAAGTGGCTAATAGTGGAAAAAAGAATATGTTCAAATATAAACTACACAGAAGCATTGTATGAAACTTCTTTCTGTTCTGTGCATTCAACTAACAGAGTTGAACCTTACTTTTGATTGAGCCGTTCCGAAACACTCTTTCTGTAGAAACTACAATTGGACATTCTGAGGGCTAGGAGGCCTATATTGGGAAAAAGAATGTCTACAAATAAAAACTACACAGAAGAATTGTGTGAAACTTCTTTCTGTTCTGTTTGTTCAACTAAAAGAGTTGAACCTTAGTTTTGATTGAGCCGTTCTGAAACACTCTTTCTGTAGAAAATGCAAGTGGAGATTCGGAGCGCTAAGAGGGTAATAGTGGAAAAAGGAATGTCTCCAAATATAAACTACACAGAATAATTCTGTGAAACTTCTTTCTGATCTGTGCATTCAGCTAACAATGTTAAACCATACTTTTGATTGAGCAGATCTGAACACTCTTTCTGTAGAAAATGCAACTGGACATTTGGAGCGCTAAGAGAGTACTAGTGGAAAAAGGAATATATTCAAATATAAACTACACAGAAGCATTCTGTGAAACTTCTTTCTGATCTGAGCATTCAGCTAACAGAGTTAAACCATACTTTTGATTGAGCAGTTTTGAAACACTCTGTCTGTAGAAAATGCAACTGGACATTCGTAGCGCTAAGTGGGTAATAGTGGAAAAAGGAATATATTCAAATATAAACTACACAGTAGCATTCTGTGAAAATTCTTTCTGTTCTGTGCATTCAACTAACAGAGTTGAACCTTACTTTTGATTCAGCCGTTCTGAAACACTCTTTCTGTAGAAACTGCAATTGGACATGCTAAGCGCTAAGAGGCCTACATTGGGAAAAAGAATATCTTCAAATAAAAACTACACAGATGCATTCTGTGAAACTTATTTCTGATCTGTAAATTCAGTTAACAGAGATAAAGCATATTTTTGATTGAGCAGTTATGAAACAGTCTTTTTGCAGAAAATGCAAGTGGAGATTCGGAGCGCTAAGACGGTAATAGTGGAAAAAGGAATGTCTTCAAATATAAACTACACAGAATCATTTGGTGAAACTTCTTTCTGATCTGTGCATTCAGCTAACAGAGTTAAAGCATAGTTTTGGTTTAGCAGATCTGAACACTCTTTCTGTAGAAAATGCAACTGGACATTTGGAGTGCTAAGAGCTTAGTAGTGGAAAAAGGAATATATTCAAATATAAACTACACAGAAGCATTCTGTGAAACTTCTTTCTGATCTGAGCATTCAGCTAACAGAGTTAAACCATACTTTTGATTGAGCAGTTTTGAAACACTCTGTCTGTAGAAAATGCAACTGGACATTTGAAGCGCTAAGTGGGTAATAGTGGAAAAAAGAATATGTTCTAATATAAACTACACAGAAGCATTGTATGAAACTTCTTTCTGTTCTGTGCATTCAACTAACAGAGTTGAACCTTACTTTTAATTGAGCCGTTCTGAAACACTCTTTCTGTAGAAAGTGCAATTGGACATTCTGAGCACTAAGAGGCCTATATTGATAAAAAGAATATCTACAAATAAAAACTACACAGAAGCATTCTGTGAAACTTCTTTCTGTTCTGTGCATTCAACTAAGAGAGTTGAACCTTACATTTGATTGAGCCGTTCTGAAACACTGTTTCTGTAGAAAATGCAATTGGACATTCTGAGCGCTAAGAGGCCTACATTGGGAAAAATAATATCTTCAAATAAAAACTACACAGAAGCATTGTGTGAAACTTATTTCTGATATGTTCATTAAGCTAACAGAGTTAAACCATACTTTTGATTGCACAGTTCTGAACACTCTTTCTGTAGAAAATGCAAGTGGACATTCGGAGCGCTAAGAGGATAATAGTGGAAAAAGGAATATATTCAAATATAAACTACACAGTAGCATTCTGTGAAAATTCTTTCTGTTCTGTGCATTCAACTAACAGAGTTGAACCTTACTTTTGATTGAGCCGTTCTGAAACACTCTTTCTGTAGAAACTGCAATTGGACATGCTAAGCGCTAAGAGGCCTACATTGGGAAAAAGAATATCTTCAAATAAAAACTACACAGATGCATTCTGTGAAACTTATTTCTGATCTGTAAATTCAGTTAACAGAGATAAAACATATTTTTGATTGAGCAGTTATGAAACACTCTTTCTGTAGAAACTGCAATTGGACATTCTGAGCGCTAGGAGGCCTGTATTGGGAAAAAGAATGTCTACAAATAAAAACTACAGAGAAGAATTGTGTGAAACTTCTTTCTGTTCTGTTTGTTCAACTAAAAGAGTTGAACCTTAGTTTTGATTGAGCCGTTCTGAGACACTCTTTCTGTAGAAAATGCAAGTGGAGATTCGGAGCGCTAAGAGGGTAATAGTGGAAAAAGGAATGTCTTCAAATATAAACTACACGGAATCATTCGGTGAAACTACTTTCTGATCTGTGCATTCAGCTAACAGAGTTAAACCATACTTTTGATTGAGCAGATCGGAACACTCTTTCTGTAGAAAATGCAACTGGACATTTGGAGCGCTAAGAGCGTAGTAGTGGAAAAAGGAATATATTCAAATATAAACTACACAGAAGCATTCTGTGAAACTTCTTTCTGATCTGAGCATTCAGCTAACAGAGTTAAACCATACTTTTGATTGAGCAGTTTTGAAACACTCTGTCTGTACAAAATGCAACTGGACATTCGTAGCGCTAAGTGGGTAATAGTGGAAAAAAGAATATGTTCAAATATAAACTACACAGAAGCATTGTATGAAACTTCTTTCTGTTCTGTGCATTCAAATAACAGAGTTGAACCTTACTTTTGATTGAGCCGTTCTGAAACACTCTTTCTGTAGAAACTGCAATTGGACATTCTGAGCGCTAAGATGCCTATATTGGGAAAAAGAATGTCTACAAATAAAAACTACACAGAAGAATTGTGTGAAACTACTTTCTGTTCTGTTTGTTCAACTAAAAGAGTTGAACCTTAGTTTTGATTGAGCCGTTCTGAAACACACTTTCTGTAGAAAATGCAAGTGGAGATTCGGAGCGCTAAGAGGGTAATAGTGGAAAAAGGAATGTCTTCAAATATAAACTACACAGAATCATTCTATGAAACTTCTTTCAGATCTGTGCATTCAGCTAACACAGTTAAACCATACTTTTGATTGAGCAGATCTGAACACTCTTTCTGTAAAAAATGCAACTGGACATTTGGAGCGCTAAGAGCGTAGTAGTGGAAAAAGGAATATATTCAAATATAAACTACACAGAAGCATTCTGTGAAACTTCTTTCTGATCTGAGCATTCAGCTAACAGAGTTAAACCATAGATTTGATTGAGCAGTTTTGAAACTCTCTGTCTGTAGAAAATGCAACTGGACATTCGTAGCGCTAAGTGGGTAATAGTGGAAAAAAGAATATGTTCAAATATAAACTACACAGAAGCATTGTATGAAACTTCTTTCTGTTCTGTGCATTCAACTAACAGAGTTGAACCTTACTTTTGATTGAGACGTTCTGAAACACTCTTTCTGTAGAAACTGCAATGGGACATTCTGAGCGCTAAGAGGCCTATAATGGGAAAAAAAATGTCTACAAATAAAAACTACACAGAAGTATTCTGTGAAACTCCTTTCTGTTCTGTTCATTCAAATAAAGGAGTTGTACCTTAGATTTGATTGAGCCGTTCTGTAACACTCTTTCTGTAGAAAATGCAAGTGGACATTCGGAGCGCTAAGAGGGTAATAGTGGAAAAAGGAATATATTCAAATATAAACTACACAGAAGCATTCTGTGAAACTTCTTTCTCTTCTCTGCATTCAACTACCAGGGTTGAACGTTACTTTTGATTGAGCGATTCTGAAACACTCTTTCTGTAGAAACTGCAATAGGACATTCTGAGCGCTAAGAGGCCTATATTGGGAAAAAAAATATCTACAAATAAAAACTACACAGAAGCATTCTGTGAAACTTCTTTCTGTTCAGTTCATTCAACAAAAAGAGTTGAACCTTAGTTTTGATTGAGCCGTTCTGAAACACTCTTTCTGTAGAAAATGCAAGTGGAGATTCGGAGCGCTAAGAGGGTAATAGTGGAAAAAGGAATGTCTTCAAATATAAACTACACAGAATCATTCTATGAAACTTCTTTCTGATCTGTGCATTCAGCTAAC